>NW_020356290.1:0-72862 GCF_002211085.1 Panicum hallii
ATATCATACTTTCGAGTCTTTGGCTGCAAATGCTTCATTTATAAGAAGAAAAGGCTCGGTAAGTTTGAAAGTAGATGTGATGAAGGTTTCTTTCTTGGTTATGCATCAAACTCCAAAGCATATAGAGTATTCAATCAAACCTCCGGGTTAGTTGAAGAAACATGTGATGTGGAGTTTGATGAATCTAATGGCTCCCAAGAGGAGGTTGTTGGCTATGAAAATGTAGGGGATGAAGAGATTGAAGAAACCTTGAAGAAGATGTCCATTGGGGATATCAAGCCGGAAGAGGTGCATGAAGGCAATGATCAAGGGGAGGATCTTCCTCATCTACACCAAGCACCTCCACGGCACCCCTAGTGGATGAAGATCAAGACAAAGTTGATCCACTACCTCAAGAAAATGTGTCAACGCCAACACCCCAAGTCCAAGAACAAGAAGAGCAAAATGTTCCACCACAAGCACAAGTCACTCATGATCCACCCCAACAAGCATCCACGCAATACCGCTAGTGAAGCATGGTCGCATCTCCCAGGATCATCCAATTGGTCAAATCATTGGTAGTCCTCCAAAGGAGTAAGAACTCGCTCTAAGGCATGCTTCTTTTTGCGAACATCACTCGTTTGTTTCGTGCATTGAACCCCACTAGCATAGAGGAGCGCTTGAGGACTCGGATTGGGTGATGGCCATGCAAGAAGAATTGAATAATTTCACCCGCAATGAAGTTTGGGTCCTCGAAGCTCCTCCGAAAGACAGAACATCATCGGCACAAAGTGGGTTTTTCGAAACAAGCAAGATGAACATGGGGGTGGTAGTACGCAACAAAGCAAGACTTGTGGCAAAAGGGTTTTCTCAAGTCGAAGGTTTGGATTTCGGTGAAACTTTTGCTCCGGTCGCAAGACTTGAAGCTATCCGCATCCTTCTTGCTTACTCTTCACATCATAATATTAAGTTATATCAAATGGATGTGAAAAGTGCGTTCTTAAATGGCTTTATTAACGAACTTTTTTATGTTGAGCAACCTCCCGGGTTTGAAGATTCCGAGGAATCCTAATCATGTTTATAGGTTGCACAAGGCACTCTATGGGCTCAAACAAGCTCCAAGGGCTTGGTATGAGAGGCTTCGTGACTTCCTAATCATGCAAGGCTTCAAGATCGGGAGGGTGGACACCACCTTGTTCACAAAAACGTCAACGGGGATCTTTTCATTTGTCAAATTTATGTTGACGATATTATCTTTGGCTCAACTAATGATTTACTAAGCCATGAGTTTGCTACCATGATGTCTAGGGAATTCGAGATGTCCATGATTGGCGAATTGACCTTCTTCCTTGGTTTTCAAGTCAAACAAATGAAGGAAGGGACATTCATTTATCAAGAAAATATACTAAGATATCTTGAAGAAGTTCAAGATGGATGAATGTAAGCCAATCAAGACACCCATGGCAACAAATGGGCATCTCGACTTGGATGTGGACGGTAAACCGGTTGACCCAATCCCTCTATCGCTCTATGATAGGGTCTTTGCTTTACCCTTACCGCATCTAGGCCCGATATAATGTTTAGTGTGTGCTTGTGTGCCCGTTTTCAAGCTAACCCTAAGGAATCACATCTTTCTGCTGTGAATAGGATCCTTCGGTATCTCAAGCACACTCCTAGCATAGGCTTGTGGTACCCCAAAGGCGCTAGTTTAGATCTCTTGGGATACTCGGATTCGGATTTTGCCGGAAGCCGTGTGGATCGCAAGAGTACCTCCGGGGGTTGCCACTTGCTTGGGCGTTCTCTAGTTTCTTGGTCGAGTAAGAAGCAAAATTCCGTGGCTTTGTCCACCGCGGAAGCGGAATATATAGCTGCCGGTGCATGTTTGTGCCCAAATTCTATATATGAAGCAAACCCTTTTGGACTTTGGTGTGAAACTAGGAAGAATACCACTCCTTTGTGACAATGAAGTGCCGTAAAAATTGCCAAGAATCCAGTTCAACACTCTCGCACAAAGCACATTGATATTCGCCATCACTTCTTGCGTGATCACGAAGCTAAGGGGGACATTTCCCTTCAAGGTGTGAGATCCGAGGAGCAATTGGCGGATATTTTCACAAAACCTTTAGACGAGAGTACCTTTGTTAGGCTAAGAAATGAGCTTAATGTGTTAGATGCGGCAAACGTCATGTAAGTTGCAATGTCATATAGAAAAGTGCATACATATAGGACTCTTGTCTAACCATGGTAAGATAGTGATGAGCAAGGGTTTAGCTAGAGGTGGTGGTCCACTTGTTTTCCTCTAGGCTTGTAGAAAGGCTCATCATGATGAAGCTTTCTGTGGGATCAAATTTGTCAAGTAGATCTTAAATTCTCGTTATGCATTTCTTGTCATATAGTTGTGCATCTCATGTTTACCTTTCTTTCGCATGTGTTTGTAATTTGCATTATCATTGCATAAAAGTCACAAAGGAGATCACTTAATGAAAATGAGACTTGTTTTACGTACAAGATCTTAATTCATGAGAAGTGAAAAGAGTAAAGTGTTAGGTGCGTTATTGCCTAGTGAGCAATGTCATTGTGAGTTTGAAGCTTTTCTCCTTCAATATTCCTATGACATGGCTCATACATTTTAAATTGGCGCTTTGTCTCTCTTGCGACTTATCCTTGATTTTGAAAAGAAAAACTATTTAAGTTATTAAGCTATCCTATTTTGAGGGGTGAAGTCGCCTATGCAAGTCCATTAACTTGAGTTTAGTTGAATCTTATAAGTTCATTGGACTTAGCATAGAAAAGTGAGCTGCGAGAGGGTTTTTGGGTTCACCGGTTAAACCGACGTTCAACGGATCTATACCCATCGGTTTAACCGGCGTTACTAAGTGTCAGCCACAGCTCAGTCATTTCAGGCGTTCAACCGGCGTATACAAAGTTTGCAGCATCGGATCAACCGATGAACAGAACACAATTCTGACCTGAAAATCAACTGTTATTTGCATCGTTCAACCGACGAGTTCACTTTTCAGATCATCGGTTCAACCGGCGTACAGACACAGATTTGGCAGGGTTTCTGGTAAACTGCACCGACGCAATCAACCGGTGTTCAAAACCTAGGCGTCGGATCAACCGGCGATAAGAAAATCAGCGGGGTCCACATGTCATATTCCTCTCTTGACCGGTCACGACCTCACTCTCGCTTTCGCTTCCCGCTCGACCCCTCGCCTTCGCCCTCGGTCCAGTCACCGCCGCTGCCGTCCGCCGCCGTACGCCGCCCGCGCCGCCTCGCTCCGCCGCCCGTCGCGCCGCCGCCGTCTGCGCACGCACACCTTCCGCGCCGCCGCCGCCTTCCACCGCGCGCCCAGCCGCGCCCGTGCGTTCCCAGCCCGCGTGCGCCCACGCCGCCGCTGTCCGCCCGTGCGCCACCTCGCCGTCGCTGCCACCACAGCGCCGCCCCTGCTCCAAAGCGCCGCCGCCAGTGCTGCTCCACGCCATCGCCAGCACGTCCTGCACTTCCACCGTGCCGTTGCCCTCGCGCATTGCACTGCATCCACGCATCCACGCCTCGCACGCCACGTGTTCGGCATTTTGCCCGAACCATCGCGCTAGCCCTCGCTCACCGCTTCGCTGTCTTGTTTCTGTGGTCTGTCGAGATGGGTCGTGACAAGAGGAAGGGGAAGGAGATAGTTGTTGAGGAGCCCGCGCGCAAGCGGACTCGCGCAGCGAGAGAGGCCGAGAGGGCCGAGATGGTGGCTAAGGCCGCCGAGGAGCAGGCATCCGGCCGTGCTCGTCCGTTTGCGATCAGAGATCCGGCAGCCAGGGGCAGAGGGAGAGGCAGAGGGATGGGCAGAGTCCGAGGTGCCAGGGCCACCAGAGCCACAGCCGCAGCAGCAGCAGAGTCAGAGCAGTCAGTGTCAGCGGCAGAGTCCGATTCAGTTTCAGAGTCAGAGCAGTCAGGGCAGTCTCAGGGGCAGGGTACACAGCAGTCACCAGCTCTACGACGTTCTGGCCGCACCCGGCAGACGTCCCCCACAGAGGAGACTTCACCTGCGACCGAGCGTCGCACCGGACCTAGGACGCGAGGAGGCCACCAGCCACAGGAGCCTCGCAGGTCCACAGCAGCAGCAGCAGCAGCTCGACGAGCCGAGGCCCTAGCGGCCGAGCGCGCAGTGTTCCGCATGGACACTGTCGTGCGTCTGGAGCCAGGCGTACTGCTCCAGAACTTGACCAAGGCCAATGCGGCAAAGGTCAAGAGGCTCAGATGGAGTGTTCAGGAGGAGGAGTGGTTCCCAGTGACACGAGACAGCAGGGTCGATCGTAGATTCTGGACGCTCCTTCAGGCCAGTTTCTACGAGACCTATCAGAGGCGGGGCCACAGGATTTTCCCTCACCGAGTACTGGACTGGGTTTCTTTGAGGACTGCTGCAGGGGGAGCCGATGTCCGCGAGCACTTTGAGCACTTCAGAGGTCTGCCCAGGTTGCTCTCGATTGAGAGGAACAGATACATTGAGGACTGGGTCAGAGTTTTCTACGCCACAGCTTGGATTGCCCCAGAGCGCAGAGCAGTTCACTTCATGTTTGGGGGGCAGGTGTTTGGTTTGTCCAGAGCGACACTCGCTGGGATACTTGGAGTTGACCTTGTTGACGTCTCCCTGCACGAGATGGTATATGGTGATGCAGATCCACCGCGCAGAGCCATGATTGGCGGAATAGCACCTTCTCACGAGGCTATCTCACAGTGCTTCCGCCAGCCCTTCCCGGCTTCCTACGCCAGAGTACCGAGCTTGCTGACCCCAGAGGCCTACGCAGTTCACATGGCACTCCGGAGGACTTTGCTCCCGAGGAGTGGCTACCCAGAGGGGTTCACTGGTCTGCAGCAGCTGCTACTACTTCACATCCTCACTCACGAGCCGTTCGATATTGTTGATTTTATTCTGGCAGAGATTGAGGATGTCATCACTGACGGGATGGGAGTCGTGCGTCAGTTCCCATATGCTCACTGGATCAGTTTTATCTGCTCTATGATTGTGCCAGCTGAGTCACCAGTCAGTGCCGTATACCGGCAGGACGAGGTCCCCTGGTTTCCTGTCTACAGACCGACAGCACCTTCGGACCGGAGGAGAGGCAGGCAGGCTGATAGAGCTGCCATGGCACGTTTGTCACCGGAGGTACAGGCCCGAGTGGCCCAGGAGGACGAGGCACTGCTTGCTGCTGAGGCACAGCTTCCCGGGGGAGATGATGAGATTCATTGGTCAGACCTAGAGTCAGACTCCTCCGAGGATGAGGAGTACTTCCCTGCACCAGCCCCAGCTAGTCATGATCATGAGGCAGGAGGTTCAGGAGAGCCAGCTCCAGTGACAGCTGCTACTGCTACAGTTTCTGAGTCTCAGGTGTCTCAGCCGTCTGAGCTCACCGCACTACTACAGCAGCTGGTCACACAGCAGAGGGAGGACCGCCGGGCACAGGAGGAGGCCAGGAGAGCCCATGAGGCCCAGCTTGCACAGATCCAGAGGGAGGCCGCCCGAGAGCGAGCTGCTACAGAGGAGCGTTTCGTCGGCCTTATTGACAGAGTCTCTCAGAGGACGGACGCTCAGTTTCAGCAGATGCAGCAGGGCATGATGGCGATGTTCGGGATGATTTCACAGTTATATTCTCACACCGGACTCGCCCCTCAGCTGCCAGCACAGTCAGGCCTTCAGGGCGCCGGAGCACCACCACTTGCAGTTACACCAGCTCCGGCCTCCACTGCTCCAGCTTCCTCCGCGACCCCAGAGATTATGTTCTCATTGTCAGCACTTCTCGGGTCTGCGAGTCGTCCTCTCTTCTCTCCTCTGCCTGCGACCTCACTATTCCAGGAGTCACCCTCTGCAGTGCAGTCAGTTGGCCTCCCCGCAGTACCACAGCCACTACCTTCAGGGGGAGGCGGAGAGGTGTCCTTACTTCAGCAGTCGTCACAGCCGGCAGCATCAGCTCTTACTACTTCAGATGTTGACACATCTTCTGCTGAGCCGGCTACTACTTCCACGGACCCTCTCCCAGGCAGTGCTAGCACCAGGGCCTCGACGACAGCCTCGACGACAGCTACACCTCCGGTCAGCTCAGCACCAGCCGGCCCTTCAGATCAGCAGCTACCAGCAGTCACTGAGGATCCACCGTCTGACGACGACGACGACGACGATGACCCGGATCGCTTCCTCGCCGTCCCGCGGCACCCAGATCAGTAGCTAGCCTTTTTGTGCTTTGATGCCAAAGGGGGAGAGGGAGTCAGGGGGAGGGTAGCTTTAGAGAGAGCTCGATCAGGACTTTGTTGTCTCTTATTGTATTATATACTGTCTTATATTTGGTTTTAGTTCATGGATATGTACATTTGTCATTTGAGCATGCTGAGCTTTTGAGACATATCTATGGATTTCGTTTGAGCCTTTGAGCTCTTTGGTTCCTTTCTTTCGAGTTTGCCTGTGTTTATTCTTGCCATATCTTTCTCGCTCTCTCGTTATTTATGTCTGTGTTGTCATCAATCACCAAAAAGGGGGAGATTGTAAGCATCTAGGCCCTTAAGGTATGTTTCGGTGATTAATGACAACCATTATTGTGACTAATGAGTTTGTGCAGCATTATAGATCATTATTGCTCATTTGGTTATATGTCAAAAGAGGCCCCTAATTTTCATTATTCAAAAAGGCGATCTCGGCATTCAACTCTATAATGTGTCAAGACTAAGGATCTTTCTAGTCCTAAGTGTCATAAGGTTGAGAAGGACACTTAGGTTAGTATAGGTTTTATAGTTTTGTAGTGATCGCACTATTAAGAGGGGTTTAGGCTTAGTAACTTGAGCATGGACTTGGTCATTTGAAAATGGATGCACACAATGGTCACTCAGGTTTCTAGAAGCTCAAATAAGTGGTTCTCAACTTATATCTCAAGAATATTTGGATTTCATTCAAGACTCAAGTCAGAAAAGGCAAATTCAGAAAAATCCTTATCACCGGATTAACCGACGTCTAAAGTTTTCTATACGTCGGTTAAACGAGGTCACCAGGTCTGGACAAGTCAATACACCGGTTAAACCGACGTTATTTGAAATTGGACGTCGGTGCAGTTGTCCAGAGACTCGGTTTTGAGTTGATCATTGGACAAATAGACTCACCGGTTAAACCGACGCTATTTGAAATTTGACGTCGGTGCAGTTGTCCAGTGACTTGGTATTTCTGTTGATCAATGGATGATTACACTCACCGGTTAAACCGATGCAACGACGGTTAATCTGCCCAAGCTGTAACGGCTAGTTTTCAGAAGTGGCAGTTTACATTCACCGGTTAAACCGACGATGACTATTGGAGGGACGTCGGATTAACCGGCGCTACGCAGTTTTTCTGGCAGCTTTTTCTCCAACGGCTCTATTCGTGTGAGCTGCCCATATATACCCCTCCAATGGGTCATTCTACTACTCTTGACACCAGGCAACATCCAAACACAAATACTATAGTCAAGAGCCACCTTGAGCTTCAACATTTCATACACTTGTTCATTCAATCATTCAAGAAGCAAGATTAAGGACTTGAGTAGAGAGAAGCTTGTGTGCATCCATTCTTTGTGATTGGTTCTTGCTCAAGTGAAGGCCTTAGCTTGTTACTCTTGGTGATTGGCATCACCTAGGCGATCTTAGTGATCGAGGTGATTCTCGCGGAGCTTGCCAAGGATTGTGGAAGCCCGGAGAAGAGATTTGTACGTGGCTTGATCTCCACCACACCGGGATGGTGAACGGAGACTCTTAGTGAGCGCCCTCGTCTTGGTGACTTGGGAGGTGACAATACTCTTTGTGAGTGTCACAACGTGGATTAGGGGTGTGTGCCAACACATCGATACCACGGGAAAAATCCGGTTGTCCCTTGTCCATTTTACTTATTCAAGCATTATCTTTCATGCAACTTATTCATGTGCTTGATTTAGGGATCACTAGTTAGCTCTACCTTGCTAGGCTTTATCTCTTTTTATCTCATCTAGCTTGTGTAGGTTGTTTAGTTATCCGGTTGGTGAATTGGTGCCTTTCTAGTTTTGCATAGGTTAAGGTTGCTTTATCTTGTTTTAGAAATTGAAAAAGGCCCAATTCACCCCCCCTCTTGGTCCATCGATCCTTTCAGCAAGGGTGTAGACATTCTGGTGGAGGCAGAACAAGAGTAATGGCTCCACAATATGGTGAATTAATTTCGATAACCCGGGAAGATATATCTAACTGGACTCGATGTTCAGCCATCCAGTTTGTCCCAAGTATGACATCGATACCCTCTAAACTGAGTAAAACCAAATCAGTTTTAATCTCTTTACTACCTAACTGAATTGGTACATATCTACTTATTCGGTTGGAAGTAATATTTCCTCCAGGGGTAGTGATCATATATGACCCCTGGATAGGACAAGATTCAAGTCCTAGTCGGGTTCCACAGTTGTTACTAATAAAGCTATGTGTTGCCCCAGAGTCAAATAAAGTAACAACTGGTTGGTGGTGAATAGAAAATGTACCCGACATGACAGGAGCTCCATCTGGAAGTTCTGCAAGAGTGGTGAAGTTAATTCGTCCTTGTCGGACTTGCATCACCGGCTTCTTGCCCTTATTCTGATTTCCCTGGGTGGAGCTCTGCCCTTGATTAGGTTTCTTAGGCCGCGGGCAATCTCGGATGAAGTGGTCCGCACTTCCGCAATTGTAGCAGCGATAGTTGCTGCCTTTCTGTGGCACTTGCTGAATATTTGGCCGTGGGCCAGATTGTTGTGCTTGTTGCGGGGGCACAGGAGGTTTGAACCTTCCTTGCTGCTGAGGCAGCCTAAAAACCAATCTTCCCGTTGGAGCATTGCGCTGTGGTGCTCTGGACGGCGTATTAGAAACAACCCGATACCTTGGTGGTTGAGCACTCGAGGTCCCTGCAGGGTTCTTCCGCTTCTTCTCGGCATAATGTGCCACAATGCAGTCTTCCTGAGTTAAGGCCATGTTAACCAACTCACTGAAAGTATTTGCCTTCACAAGGTTCAGGCGTTCCTTGAGTTTGGTGTTAAGGCCTCGGCGGAAAGGGTCTTGCTTCTTGGTATCATTATCTGCATGATACCCTGCATACTGGCACAAATGATTGAAATTCTGTGCGTATTGCAAAACTGTGTTGGCACCTTGTGTAAGAGCCAGGAACTCGTTAAGCTTTCGCTCCAATAATCTTGCGGGAATATAGTGCGCTCTGAAAGCGACCCGGAATTCATCCCATGTGATGACATGCCCTGCAGGTTGCATGGCATAAAAATTGTCCCACCAGATTCTAGCAGCACCACGAAGTTGTTGAGCAGTAAAGGAAGCCTTGCTAGAATCCGCACAAGGTATGGTCAGGAGAGCGAACTTCGATTCAATGATGTGGAGCCAGGCATCAGCATCCAATGGTTCCTCGGCCTTACTGAAGAAAGGCGGTTGGGTACTGAGGAAATCTTGGTAACTAGCCACAGGAGGATTACGATCATCCCGGCCTCCTCGGAATTGTTGCTGCTGATTCTGCTGTGCTTGAACTAGCAAATTAAGCAATTCCGTTTGCCGAGCCATGACTTCGGCAAGGTTGGGAGGAGGTGGTGGCGGTTGCTGAGAACCGCTGGCCTGATCAGCCCGGAAACCCTCCGGGGTTCCTCGTGTAGCTCCGACCATCTGAAATAAAGGAGATGTCCATTATTAACCATATATCCTTACTCCCAATTTCAGAAGACATAAACAATGCATATATTCCGCACAATCATCTCATCTCAGAATTAAAGATAATGAACAAGATGATAAAACCGGAAATTATATTACATTGTTGACTCAGATAGTTCCCACTTCGCATGTCGAAAGTTCACTACATAGGCCATCTATGTTACATCAAATGGCACGAGGTTTGACTACTTAAACTTATTACATTCCCTTAGATTACATCTCGAAAGTCGACGATTTACTAAAAATCGTCGAAATTTCCTACAGAAGACTGACTGCCAGAAAGAGAATGATGGGGACTAAGAACAGGATCCCCATGCTCAGAATCAATCTCAGAGATACCCTCAATCTCCTCGGGGTCTTCTTCTTCTTCTTCCGGTACTATGGGTATAGCGGGAAATATCGGTTGCTGCTGCAATTCCTCAATGTGAGCTTGGGCATCATCAGCCACAAGTATCAGATCATGAATTTGTGCCTGTAGGAACTCAATAACAGTGTCACGCTGAGTGATAATATGATCACTCTCATTGATCTGATCTTCACGATTGAGGATTGTCTCATCTCTTGCTGCAATAATTTCATCCTTCTGAGTCACCAAAGCTTGTAATTCTTCTATTTGAGTTACTTGATGGTCAGCGTTCCGATAGTGGCTTTGAGCCACACCAGTTATCTGACTCACCCCATGACGCAGTAGCATTTGATAATGATATTGCACATCCATGAACCTGGTAACCATACGGACGGTTTCTTCAGCCAGATCTCCTAGCAGATGACCATGATGGTCTGTCCGAAAATCCCAGTCCGAATTACCCGGGTCTATGGTAGGAAATAACCCAATAGGATATGCAGCAACTTCAATCGGATGTTGATTGCAGAAGAGTTTGATACCTTCTAAAGCAGCAGTTTCAAGAGTATCCACTAGACGATATCCAACCACTTCCACTTCTATGGGAGGCCATAAGGAGCGGAAAGGGTGTTGAGGAATTATCATCTTAACTCTGCAGCGGGGAACTCCTTCTTCACGATACTCTACCCCATCATACAGAGGAGGCTCTGTATAATGAAACATACTCAAGGATTCCCACAAAAGACGAGGAAACCCTTCCCAATGTAAACCATTGGTGTGGAAGTGCCCCTCCTGATCCCAAAAGGTACTAGTAGGAGCAGCCATCTGCGACAACAATGCAAATGGTAAGATATTTTTACCCTGTTGAGAAAATTTACAAGGTAAAATTAGATTAAGATAGCTGATTCTGATAACAGCAAAGGCTGGAAATCAGATGGATGCCTAAGATACCCAACTAAGATTCTTACTTACCCAAACTAAGAAAAACCAATATGTTGCCCATTTCTTAGGAAGCATTAAACATTCATTTTGGTTGATTAGTGGATTATGCATGCACGCACAAATCATCCTCTCAACCAAAAATAACTGCCAAGTAATCTTGGTCTTACGTGGTTAGTTACGGTGGCACAATATAAATACGTCTCTCACTATTAACTAGTCGATAAGTCCTATCCGTCCTAATTTCGGAATCGTGGTTAGTGTACCTGCAGAAAACCACAATGCATAAATATATCCAATGAATCTTTCATGCCAGCATGTCATGAAAGCGTCCCCATTCATTACTGCTCACTATAGAAACAGTATCTGTACAATTACCGCCGTACAGACAACGTTAACATACGTTATTGAATAACGTATTCACGGAGGTACCGCAAAATGCGGGGGTATGAACAGCGATCGCCATACCCTGCGCCGAACCATATACTCCCAATGTAGTCAACCGAGGTTGGTACATTGGCAGCATCTCAAGTAGGTCACTGCTTGAGAAACAGCGTTCGGTTCGCATCACCGACGGGAAGGCCAAGCTCCCTCAGTTGGCTGAGGATTCTTACCTTCTTACCTCCCGATCGAAGATGTCGTTACAGAAAGTAAGGTTGGGTTGTGCATAAATTTAAGTTTCAACAGAAAAGTAATGCTGGTAGTCAGAGTCATATATATATTACAGCCACCTTTAATTCCCATAATAGTATTACCCTAGGGCTTACGTACTATACATAATCCTTAACGAACCAACGTAGTTTGCAAATACTTGATTAATGAAATTTTATACTAAAAATTACTTTTTAAGGCTAATTATATCTCCAGGGTACACTTGTTAGCTCTGATACCAGTTGTGGCAGAACCAACCTGAATTATACCGACTCAAGTACGCGAGTCCTCACCGAAGGGCTACCTCGCACTTCAAACGGTATAAAACCATTGGTCTGTCGGATAACGTCCCGATAAACCACCGAACTCAGGATCCGACAAGATACCTCACACGAAGGTGAGTCCAGAGATACAATGCCAAAATATCTTACACCACAGGCAGTTACATTACAACAATGTACAAAACATCATTAGCTTCCACAGAGGAGAGATTATTACAAGACAGGTTTTAGTTTTTAGTCAAAGCAGCGGAATTTGAAAAGCGTAACCATTATACACGTCATCATTACAAATATTATGCTAGCCCTGGCATAATATCACTCGGCGGAATCGGTGTTGGCCGGGGACGGATCCCATTCCACGGACCAACCATCAGGCAAAGGGTAAGGCCACGGTGTAATGAACGCTGGCTCATCAGAAGGATTACCTGAAGTAAATCAACAACAACAAGGCTGAGTATACTAATACTCAGCAAGACTTACCCGGAATTGGGTATATCTTAGCCCATAACTAGACTCATGATGGCTTTTAGCTTTGGGTAAAGTTTTCAGCTGAAAAGCAACAAAGGGTAGATCCTTATTCTCAACTTTTAACTTTCAGATTCTAGTTGATTAACCATTCTAGGTAAGCACCTACAACTAGTCAAACATGGTAGAATCTTTATTCAAACATCATCTTAGATAATCACATAATTACTCTTGTTACTCTATGTGATAAAGGGGATAAGCAGTCTCATACATCGTGAGAGGCGGACGATTCTGAATCGAGATTCAACCCTTGCAAGGTAAACCTAACACACACGCTTGGAACACCACAGGGTAATTCCGAAGCAACCGTTTGCCTTTCATTCCGACTCGTGGATCAGTGCCACCACAAGCGACTGCAGGTCATACGCACATCCAAAGTGCAGGACGTACGTCTGTAGCGCGACTACAAAACCCGTACTCCTGGTTGCCCAGCAACACGTATGCCTACACGTCGAACAAAGTAACCAAAAGAAGCAAATACATGTGGTGGGTGGTATGTCCACTCCTCGGGCCGATCGGTTACTAAGCTTACCGCTTACCATATTTCACGGCATGTGGCTAGTGCTTTCAAACGCTTAACCACCGCTACCACACACTGCGACCTTATCAAACTTCATCAAAACAGACGGGGTATCATCTTGACCATGATACCTCATAAAACTTCCGTCCGTCATCCTTATAGTGATAACAGGAATGTAAACATTACAACTCCTATATATCGCGCGAGTGACAGGAAATCACTCGACTTCTACCGGTCCTATAAGCAGAGCAGCTATTCGGACTCAAGTTCTAGTGTTCAATACATAGGTTCCTGGAATTATGCAACTAAGGTTTACAAACAACTCCTAAGAACTTAATGCATAAAGATATACATAAATAGTATAGGTTGCAGTGTAATAAAGTAGGGGTTATGTCCGGGGCTTGCCTTCGCTGGTAGGGTTGGGGTTAGTCAAACTATTTTCTTCCGAACCTTGGTTCGGGGCTTCAGAGAAATCCGCGACGAGATTTCCGGGGTCTTCAGAATAACCTCCTTCTTGTTCCGGAATTAGCTGATAGTCCCCGTCAGCGAGAGTGGTCGATTCTACATGTTATGCACAATGAAGTTTAATGGATGCATACATTTGTAGTTCAGTTCACGATAAAGTTGCAATCCAACATAAGAAAAATTACATTACGACGATAATCTAACTACCCCGTACTGGGCAGTCATTTATCGAGTACTAATTAAACTAACTAGTCTCGTTAGGCAACCGGGGTGGGTTACGTTAAACATCCAATTTAACTATATTAGGTAGTGTATCTAATTACCTTAAGCAACACTACACACACTTAGAAATTCTCATTTATTAGTTAAACATTGTAATTAACTTTAGGTTATTATTTAATTATGGTTAATCTTGAATTAATTTTAGGCAAATGGTAATTTAGTAAGATTAAATTAATACTTATGAAAATTATCCTAAGTGGGTTTAACTGAAATAACCTTACTCTAGATATTCTATAAAATAAATAACAACTTACCTAATTAAACAAAATCAAGATTGGAAATTTCAAGGTGTAATTATGATTAGAATTTTATACTAAAATTAGGGTTCAAAATTTAAGAATATCATAAACTACTTAAGTCTAGCATTCTAGAAAAGTTCCATAAATTTTCATGCATTCTAATTATTATTTATGATTTATCTTGAAATCTAAGTTTGAAATTTATAACTCAATTTATATTAGGTTTCTGTTTCTCAAATTTTTATGTTATATTACACTCATAAAGACTAGACTACAGTAAAAATTTCATCCCTAAATATGCATAGATACTTCTGAAATTAAATTGCCAAGCTTTTGTTAACTTATAACAAAAGTAACCAAATACTCTAGCTAGAGAGCTGATCTTGGCCTCAAAAATTTACACAGAACTATTCACATTACCTACAACACATGCTCCAAAAACTAACAGCAACAAAACTATAGATCTCAGGATTTAATTAATGCATCCTTTTACTAACATTTAAAATACAGAACAAACTATGTACTTTCATGGTATGGTGATAAAATAAAAGTTGCAGAGATTATCATAAGGTTTCTAACACAACCAATTTCACATTTTTCTGATTTTTCTACTGTTTTCTATGCATTTTCAAAGTTCACAGCAGAGATCTCAAATAAGATTTACAAAACAGCCCCTAGCTTTAGCACAAAACCCCCTGAAACTTTACTGTCTTCTCCAATGGAGTCCCTGGCCGTGGTCAAAGAGGGGCGGCGACATTTGACCGGCCAAATCCGTGATGCTCGGGTCGCAATAGTGGGGGAGAAGAGGGGGAAAAGCTAGAGGAGGTCGAGGGCTACCCGGGAAGGTGCCCGGTTGGACCCCTACGGTGGCGTATGGGCCTACCCGCGTGGAGCAGGCGGCCGGCGACGGGGAGGACCTGGACGGCGGCACACCGGCAAGCTGGGCGACGAGGCTTTGCTCTAAAAGCTTCAGGGTACCAAGGGGAAACTCCCAGTGGCGTTGGATGGGGCGGAGAGGGGCTGCAAGAGTGGACCCGCGGTAGCGCCGAGCTTGCCGGAGTTGCGGGTGAATGGCGACGGCGTTCCGGTGTCCAGGGGCAAGGAAAAGACTAGCTAAGGGGAGGAATGGGTTGAGGAGATTCTTGCGGTACTGATGCGCCCACAAGATAGAGCTCCGGGGGTCTCTATTGCTCCCTCCACGCGGCGGGGCAGCGAGCAGGGAAATGCCGGCGCTCAGGTGGTGCTGGCAGTACCAGCACGCCGTGGCACACGGTAGAAGTGCCAGCGCCGGGGATTAGGAGCGGTGGTAGAGCTGTGGAGCGACGCGTGGGAGCAAATTTAGCAGGAGGTGGTGCTCGGGCTGTTGTGCCGGCGATGAGCGGCGGGAGCAGAGACAGAACAGAGAGGAACAGAGAGGAAGCATGCGTGACAGAGGAGGAAGAAGGCAGTCAGGGTCAGAAGGACTGATTTGCGAATCTGGAAACTTCCAGGGACTCCTCTGTAAAGGAAAAATTCCCGCTGATACAAAAGCCTAATGAGAAAAGTGTCTAAAGCAAAATTGTAGAGAATTTCAAATCCTACAAGAATGCTTTAAGGTTCAAGTTCAAAATCTCAAAGAATATAGTTTTATTTTAAACTTTAAAGCACAATTCAAATTATAAACTTTGTCTTGTAATTCAAACATAATGCTTTAATGTTGAGGGTCTTTTTGCAAGTTTTCCTGCAGTCATCATTACTAGTTCTTTTTACATTTTAGTCCTTAAGTAAAACTGAGTTTTACTTTTACCTTTTAACCATTTCATATGTAAACCCCTTATATTTTGTGTTAATTACACATAGATCCCTAGTTTCCCATAAAGTCCATTTTTCTTATGTTTTATTTAACTTTTGCATTGTTCTTCTGTACAATGATGTAGGTTTACCACTTAAAAGTACTTTTACACACTTATACTCAAGTAATTACACACTTCCTAAATTACAATTATACCCCTTATGTCTGGTACAACTTATATATATTATAACATGCATACATAATACACTCAAACTTAGTATCTAGTTGTCTAACTACCTGGATATCACAATTAGTATACTCAGCCTTGCTAGTTTTATGTTTTTCAGGCAAAGACTTTGAAGATCCTACTCTTCCCCTGTCTTGGCCCTGTGCTCTCCCACATGATTGGTCCGTGGAATGGGATCCGTCCTCGGCCAACACCGATGATTTCGAGGGATGTCGTGCCTGGGCTTAGCATGACATCTGTCTTGACGACGTGCTGTAATCATCGCGTATGTTTTCCGCTGCTAGAAACCATAGCCTTAATAGTTTGTAATGTCTTTTCTAAATTTAAAAATTCGTACTTCTTTTGGAAACTCTTGTAATGTAATTCTCTGTGATGTAAAATGTGATGGTGATTGTATCTCTGGACTCACCTTCGTGTGAGGTAACCTTATTTGATCCTGTGTATCGGTGGTTTATCGGGACGTTACCCGACAGGCCAAGGGATTATACCGTTTGAAGCACGTTGGAGCCCTCGGGGTGGACTCACGTACTTGATCCGGTATAATTCAGGTTGGTTCTGTCACAGCTGGTATCAGAGCTATAAGGTTACCCTGGAGATACATTTTACCTTAAAAATGCTTTCAGTATAAAAGTTTGACCAACAAAGTATTTGGCAAAACTACGTTGGATTCGATAAGGATCGAGCTTAGTACGTAAAGCCCTAGGGTAATGTTTATAAGGGAAATAGAGGTGGCTATATATATATATGTATATAATCTTAACTACCAGCATTACTTTTCTGTCAAAACTTAAATTTATGCACAACTCAACCTTACATTCTGTAACGACACCTTCGACGATGAGGTAAGGAGGTAAGGATCCTCAGCCAACTGAGGGAGCTTGGCCTTCCCGTCGGTGATGCGAACCGAACGCTGTTTCTCAAGCAGTGGCCTACTTGAGATGCTGCCAATGTACCAATTTCGATTGACTACATTGGGAGTATATGGTTCGGCGCAGGGTATGGCGATCGCAGTTCATACCCCCGCATTTTGCGGTACCCCCGTGAATACGTTATCTCGATAACGTATGTTAACGTTGTCTGTACGGCGGTAATTGTACAGATGCTGTTTCTATAGTAAACAGTAATGATTGAGGACGCTTTCATGACATGCTGGCATGAAAGGTTCAACATATATATATTGTGATTTTCTGCAGGTATGCTAACCTCGTTACGTAAGCTTGAACGTAAGAACGACTAGTATATATATAGGGAGAGACGTATCTATATGATGCCACCGTACATAATCACGTAAGTCCAAGGTTACTTGGCAGTTATTTTTGGTTGTGAGGACGTGTAGAACGTGCATGCATCCTGACATTTTCGATTGGTTTGATTGCCTTGTTTGTTATATTGTTGTACTGAAACATGTGCTTGTATCTGAATGCCTGTTTTGACTTTGAGTGGTAGGAACCAACGTAATTTATTAGGTTATCTTAGAGTTAAGAAAGTCTTTTATGAATCAAGTGGATGGGTTATATTTGAACCCTATCACCGATCTTAGCTTGACAGCTAAATCAAACCCTTGATCTTGCTTTTCCTTAAGGGTTAAATCTTGATAGTTGTCAGCAAACCTTTGGATCCATTATTTAGTGAATCATCTGTCCTCTCTCGATGTTGTACCATATCTTGTTGGCTATTCTGGTTACAACATCTGAAAGTTACACCTTCAGTTTTTGCTCAGATGATTTTGGATAAATTTAAAAGATGTATGAAAATAATTACTTTTTGCATACAATCCTCCCGGCAAAAGTCATGCATCATAATATGTACCATCTTTGATCAGTACATGGTGTTGCATCATCATCGACAATCCGTAGACTGACTAACGGGTATGCCTCTAGTATAACTTCGGGTTGTCTTGAGTTTCCTAAGCTCTATCTTGTTGTTGTTGGCACTACAAGGTTGTGATTCCTCTTTTGTGGTGGTGTTTAATCATATGATCATGTTGCCGTGTCGGAACCTAAGGCCTCATGTGTGCTGCAGCCATATGACTGAGCCATTAGGAGCGCACTGGCGACTAGGTCTATGTGATGTAACCCCACTGCAATCTCTTTCTATGCAACCTTACTAGTGTCCTAACTTTTGATCCTTGCCCAAGGATATAGACCTACCCAGGTGTTAGTCATGAGAGAACGGTTGCAGGGTGCGAGTTGTGTGCATCATCAACTCGTGAAGGTATGCATCATACTTCATGCATTTCATACATGCATACATTGCAAGTATCATCATCCTTGCATTATGGTGTATGCATCATTTGGTTAGCATCATGATAATTGCATTGTGTCTTATGCATCATCTCGATCGTGCATGGGATCCCTCATCCTCATGTTGCATCATTATTGCAATCATACATTACAACGGTGCATTATGTTCATGATTATATGTCGAGCATTGCACTCTAAGCTGAAGCATTTTATCATTATTCCTTGATTGCATTGGTATAAATAGGCATGTTTTGCAATCAGTATCATCTAAATCATTCAGATAATAAACTCTGAGCAGAAATGTTTCAAACATCACTTATCAGTCTCTTGTGCTATCTTTACTTGTTATCCCCAAAGTTTTGTGATGAATGTCACCGATATATATCGTCCTCATGTTGTGATCTCATATTGTGATCTCAACTCTATGAAAACTTGATCACCTTTCTTTCTCTTTTCTCGTTATACTCATCCACGTATAATCTATTTATGCTTAAATCACCCATCAAAAGTAAAGGCTTTTCTCGTCATACTCCAATGACTTTTACCATCAACATTAATCTCTTCCGATGTGATTGTTTCCTGCTCTTTCTGATGGTGATTTGCTTCTCTTCCCTTCAGAGTCTTTCGTCCGAATCTCGGGACGAGATTCTTTTTAGGGGGGGAGGCTGTGACAGTTCATGTATTTGCAATGCTAGGCAAATATTTTGTTAGTGTGAAAGATGTGTTTGTTTGTATAAAGCTTATGTGTGTTTATGTGAAACTTTTGAAAATTTAAAAGTACAAGTAAAAAAGGGTATTTTTGTAATTACAGAAAAACCTAGGGTTGTTTTTGTAAAATGTATTTGGATGAAGGTAATTTCAAAATGAGTAAAAGATGGTTTTGTAAACATGCTTTTCTTATTTTATCCCTTGTAAAAATATATATTTATTTATCCAAAAGTTTCATTTGAAATGTGTGTGTTGAAGTGTGTAAAAATTTTAGGTAAAATGGTAAAAATAAGGGTGTTTACGTAATTTTATAAAAGTACAAGTCCTTTTATGCAAATGTTTGGTTTACAAAAGTAACTTTTAAATTTACTTAGGACTAAAGTGTAAAAGTGCAAGTCATCATGACATGTCTATCCAATCATAATGACGAGTCTATCCCGTCATCATGACGTGTCATAAATGCTTGCATTCAGGTCCTGAAATTTTATAAAGTAAATTTTTAGGGCAAAAGCTATTTGAATCTGACTTTTATTCAAAGATTCACGTGTAAAAATGTAAATTTTAAGTTTTTGAACTTGAGCCCTAAAGCAATGTTGTAGAGTTTGAAAAACTCTCCAACTTTCATTTTGGGCATTTCTTCATTTGAGTTTTAAATCAACGGGAAATTTTACTTTACGAACGAGCCCCTGCAGTTTTCTAAATTTACGCAAAGGTCCTTGGGAAATCCTATTTCCCTTTCTCCTCTGTTCTTCTTCTCTCTCTGCTCTATCCGTTTCCAGGCGCCTCTCTTTTTCCCTCCCCACAGGCGGCGCTCTCTCTGGAGCCTCTCCCTTCCTTCCTTCCTCTGTACGGCGGGGCCAGAGCGAGCGGCACAGGCGCTAGCAGCGGGCGGCCGCAGCAGGACAGGGCGGTGAGCAGCAGCTCGGTAGGCGCAGGGTGGGCCACGGCAGGCGCTCGGCCCAGGCGCGTGGGCGACGAAGCGGCACGCGCAGGCGGCGGCCCCGAGCAGGGTCCGGCAGCGCCAGGCCCAGGCGCGCGCGAGCGTCGGGGCAAGTAGAGGCGGCGGCTCTGGGTGCGGGCCACGGGAGCAGAGCGGCAGGCGGGCAGGCGACGGCCCGAGCGGCGGCGGCTCGCGAGCGCGGGGCGCCGAGGCAAGGGAGGTGGCTCTGCGGGTGGCGCTGGAGGTCGGTGCTTGGCGGCACAGGAGCTGGAGGCGGGTCCAGGCAGGGAGCGGCGAGCTCGGGCGAGTGCGGGCGCGCGGCAGCAGGAGGGGCGGCGTCTGTGCGAGTGGGTGGCAGCAGGCGGCTCGGCGTGGAAGTGGATGGGCGCCGGGCGAGCACAGCGGCCCCAGGCCGGACGGAGGCGCGCGGGCAGCGGGTGGCGCGCACGGGGACGGCTCGGCTGGGCGCGCAGGCGGCGCGTGAGTGGGCCGGGAGCAGGCGATGCGGGTCGGGCGCGTGCGCGCAAGCGAGCGTGCGGCTCGGCCAGGTGCAGGCGGCGGAGCGCTGGCGCGCAGCGCGTGAGCGCGAGCAAGCGGCGGCGTGCGGACGCGCGCGAGCGCGGCAGGTGTAGGACCCGGGCGGAAGCAAGCAGCCCGGAACGAGCAATGGCGCGAGGAGTGGCCCAGGCGCGCGGGTGGAGTAACGCGTGCGCGATGGAGCAACGCGTGCGCGATGGAGTAGCGCGTGCGCGGTGGAGCAGCAACACAGGAAGGCGCGGTTGATAACGGCGCAAGCGGCAGGCGTGACGCGGGCCAAGAACGCGCGCGATTCGGGCGTGCGCGGAAGTGACATGGCAAGACCGAAGTAAGCGCGGATCCGGCAACCGAAGAAGGAGAAGGAGTAACTGTGCAGGGCAACGACGTGCCGAGCGACGACGTGCAGGGTGGCGGCGTGCAACGCGTGGCGGTGTTCTCGTTGGGTGAGCTCAGGCCGCGACCGAGTTGGGTGCAAGAGGGTCGCGCGTGATGGATATTAGAGGCCGTCAAGGAACACGCAGCGAAAGGCACGGCCCTAATACAGGTAGACCACAGTCCTCGCGAAGGCAAAGATGTGAGTATGGCGTGGTGAATCGGAAAGAGAAGCCGCGGAGCGAAGGCAGTGGTCGGGCGTGACGAGCTCGGAGGAGATGCAGTGCAGCCAGGCACGACGAGCTCCCTTCATCTATACGGAGGTCGAGGCGGGAGCAACGCGACACGGGTTTGACGTGCAACGCAAGACTGGCGGCAGTGGTAGGTCAAACCGGAGGGCGTCGCAACAAGTGGAGGGGACGGCGAAGTTGCAGGACCCTGAGGACCGAACGGAACTGAACCGGCGCGTTCGCGAGTGCGAGCGGAGGCGTTTTACCGATGGCCGGCTCAGCTCGTGAGTAGGAAAATCCTGGGGTTCGCGGAGAAGTCGGTATAGCGAACCCATTCGGCTCCATCATCTCGTCCCAGGGGTCCACGACGTTCAACAGTTCCTACCCTCGTGGATCGCTCAACCGTTATCACCACGAATCACCGCGAAGACTACTTCTTCGGCCATTCTCTAACCACTACAATTCCCGGCAAACTTCTTCGTCAACCACGGAATCTCGTCATCGTCGAGCTCATCTTATCGCTGATCTTGTTCACCGTGGGAATTCACTTTCCGCGTGTTCTCCTCCATAACCAAGGTTTGCCCTGATTCTTTGAACCTTTCTAATGCCGGCAATTCCTTTGCCGGAATATCGTCGTTAACTCCTGTTATTTGTTTTCCCGGACCAGGGACTTGATTGTTTTGTTTTAGAAAGTTCCAGGGTGTTTTCTGTAAGATTTCCAGAGCTTTCTTTATTTCAACTCAGTGAACTTCTACATTTCATAAATTTTCCTAGGAAGTTCACAAAAATGTAAAATCAGTTTTATTTGAAACCCTAAGTCAAACCCTACAAGTTTTATGTTGTGATCTTGAGTGAAAATCTTGATTTGTGATCTAGGTTAAATGTTAGAGAATGAATGCTTTATTTGTACATTGTGTTGTATGCATGTGATATAGCTGAAAAGTAATCATAGGAGGTATGTCTCAAGTATAGATATGTGATATCTAGTTAATCTTTTCACCCAAGTACTCATATCCCTGCCGTCAAGACATTGTTCTCGTCTTGATTGCAATCTCCTTAAGGCCCTTTTCGTATAGGGATTCCTGTTAGTTCATGTGTATCTGCTGCTTAGTTAATACATCTCGATAGCTATGCTTCAGTGGCGGCTATTAGCTCAGCCGCTAAGCATCTGTTTTCCTTGAGTTTATGATGTTCCCGTGTAACAGCTGTCGGTCGATACTTCTACCATCGGCTGATTAGCTGATACAGTTGTTACCTTTCTAGTATCGGCTGCTGCCGATACAATTCCTTTGTTCTGTCCTACGTCGGCTGCACCTAGACACTGTATCAGAGTTGCACGCACGACCTTAAGATTCTTGTTATCGGCCGATCCAAGCCGATTCTAGTCGTTTTCCGTATCGGTCAAATATGGCCGATCAATCCTTAGTTTCCCCATCCTTGTCCACACACTTCCATCAGCCGATTTATCGACGGAGAGATCGGCTACATATCTATCGGTCACATACCCTTAACCACACTTCTATCGGCTATACGTCACTCAATTGTTGTGCTGACGTAATCGAGCCGATACAACCACACCTAGTTGCCTAGAATAACACTTAAGCACATCTCAGTTAAGAAACAACTGCTTTAGGAATCCTCCCCCTGCTGAAGTAATTGATGCTTTCATCGATCATCTAAGAACCCGATGTGCTCATCAATCGGCTAAACCCTCGTTGTTTCCAATCAGCTCTGTTGTAACCCTCAACAAGTAGCTGTTTCTAATTGGTTGTTCCCCTGAAGCTCTGTTTAAGTTTAGCTTCAAATCTTTTTGGTTGTTATGTGATAGTGTGTTATATGAGTGCTGAATTGCAACTGTATTGTGAAGTCAGATAGTTTCATATGCACGTTTTGAATGTAATGTTGCATCGCATGTAGATATGACTACGTTCGGCAACGGTACCTGCGAGATCTCCCCGGAGTTTACGGAGGATGTTCTGAAGATCAAGTAAACGTCATCAAGGAACTGACTGAAGCCCCGAACCAAAGTTCGGAAGATATTGACATTTCTGACTTCAGTCCCACCAGTAAAGGCAAGCCCCGGACATATCCCATTACTTTATCTACACTGCTATCTATGCTTATTTATATTATATGTTGCATTAAGTCTAGGAGTTGAAGTGAAACCCTAGATGCATGAATTCTAGGAACCCAATGTAATGCTCCCGAGTCCTTATCGGATAGATGCTCCGCTAATAGGACCGGTAGAAGTCGAGTGATTTCCTGTCACTCGCGCGATATAGGAGTTGCATGTTTACATTCCTGCAACCACTATAAGGATAACGGACAGGGTCGTGTGTTGTATCATGACCTGGAAGTTTGCCCTGTCTGTTTTGATAAAAGTTTTAAGGCCGAAATGTATGGTAGTGGTGGCTAAGCGTTTGAACAGTACTAGCCACATGCCGCGAAATATGGTAAAGCGGTAAGCCTAGTAACCAATCGGCCCGGCAAGTGGGTATATTTCCACCACTCGATCTTTACGTTATGTTCACACGCACCGACCTGTGGGAGTACGTTCTGCATGGCAGACAGGAATACGGGTTTTGTAGTCGCGCTACAGACGTATGTCCTGCACGAGTGATGTGCGTACGGTCCTGCAAGTCGCTTGTGGTGGCCTGCCCACGAGTCGGAATGAAAGGTAAACGGTTGCTTCGGAACGCCCTGCCGGTATTCCCAAGCGTGTGTGTTAGGTTTACCTTGCAAGGTTAAAAATTCGATTCGAATCGTCCGCCTCTCACGATGCTTGAGACTGCTTATCCCTTTTACCACATTGAGTAAAAAGTGGAACTAATGATGGATAATCTTGATGGATGATAATCACTACCTTGCTTGCTTAGTGTAGGTGCTAATCTAGAATAAATACTCAACTAGAAAATGAAAGCTAAAACTTGAAAATAGTTCATACTCTTTGTTACTTTTCAGCTGAAAATAAACCCAGAGCCTTTACAATACCTCCATGAGTCTAGTTATGGGCTAAAGTATACCCAATCCCGGGTAAGCCTTGCTGAGTATTAGTATACTCAGCCTTGCTAGTTTTATGTTTTTCAGGCAAAGACTTTGAAGATCCTACTCTTCCCCTGTCTTGGCCCTGTGCTCTCCCAGATGATTGGTCCGTGGAATGGGATCCGTCCTCGGCCAACACCGATGATTTCGAGGGATGTCGTGCCTGGGCTTAGCATGACATCTGTCTTGACGACGTGCTGTAATCATCGCGTATGTTTTCCGCTGCTAGAAACCATAGCCTTAACAGTTTGTAATGTCTTTTCTAAATTTAAAAATTCGTACTTCTTTTGGAAACTCTTGTAATGTAATTCTCTGTGATGTAAAATGTGATGGTGATTGTATCTCTGGACTCACCTTCGTGTGAGGTAACCTTATTTGATCCTGTGTATCGGTGGTTTATCGGGACGTTACCCGACAGGCCAAGGGATTATACCGTTTGAAGCACGTTGGAGCCCTCGGGGTGGACTCACGTACTTGATCCGGTATAATTCAGGTTGGTTCTGCCACAATTCCTATCTCTATCAGCCGTTTAAACCTTTGGTGAAACCAAACCGGTTAATCTCTTCTGCTCATATACAGAAACTACTCATGCCGATTTCTCTTCTAAACAGAAATCAGCAGATCTCCTAATACTATGTAGACGGCTCCCTCCTTTACCGATTCTATCGACTAAACCCCTGTTGTTTCCAATCGGCTCTATCGTAATCTTCAACAAGTAGCCGATTCTAATTAGTTATCCCCCTAAAGCTCTGTCTAAGTTTAGTTTCAGATCTTTTTGGTTGTTATGTGAGTAGTATGTTAAATGAGTGTTGGATTGCAACTTTATCGTGAATTAAGATAGTTTTATGTGCACATTTTAAATGTAATGTTGCATTGCATGTAGATACGACTACTTCCGTAAACGGTACCTACAAGATCTCCCAGGAATCCGCAGAGGATGTTTCTAAAGACCAAATGAACGTCACCAAGGGATTAACTGATGTCCCGAACCAAAGTTCGGAAGATATTGACACTCCTGACTCCAGCCCCACCAGTAAAGGCAAGCCCCGGTGCATAACCCAGTATTTCAAATTACTACATTATGCAATCTTATACTTATAAATTATATCCTGCAATAAGTCTAGGAGTTGAAATGGAACCTTAGATGCATTGATGTTAGGAACCTATGTAATGTGCCTGAGTCCATATCGGCTAGATGCTCTGCTAAGTAGGACCGGTAAAAGTCGGGTGATTCCGTGTCACTCGCGCGATATAGGAGTTGCTTGTTTACAATTCTGCAACCACTATAAGGATGATGGACAGGGTCATGTGCTGTATCATGACCTGAAGGTTTACCCTGTCTGTTTTGTTAAAAGTGGTTAAGGTCGAAATGTGTGGTAGTGGTGGCTAAGCGTTTGAAAGTACTAGCCACATGCCGCGAAATATGGTAAGCGGTAAGCCTAGTACCGGAATGGCCCGGCAAATGGACACGTCTCCACCACTCGACTTTTATTTTATGTTTTACATGCACCGACGTGTGGGAGTACGTTCTGCAAGATAGACAGGAATACGGGATCATGTAGTCGCGCTACAGACGTATGTCCTGCACAATTGGTGTGTGTACGGTCCTGCAATCGCTTGTGGTGGCCCTGATCCATAACCCGGAATATGAGGGAAACGGTTGCTTCGGAACAATCTTTGGGTGTTCCAAGCGTGTGTGTTAGGTTTACCTTGCAAGGTTGAAATTCGATTAAGGAATCGTCCGTTTCTCGCGGAGATTGAGACTGCTTATCCCTTTTACCACATAGAGTAAGAAGTGTAACCATTAATGGAATAATCATGCTGAATGATAATCTCTACCTTGCTTGCTTAGCGTAGGTGCTAATCTAGAACGGATAATCAACTAGAACCTGAAAGCTAAAAGTTGAAAGTAGATCATACTCTTTGTTGCTTTTCAGCTGAAATTAAACCCAGAACCCTTGAAATGCCTTCATGAGTTTAGTTACGGGCTAAAGTATACCCAGTCCCGGGTAAGCCTTGCTGAGTATTAGTATACTCAGCCTTGCTAGTTATATGTTTTTCAGGAAACATCTTTGAAGACCCTACCCTTCCCCTGCCTTGGCCCTGTGCTCTTCCAGATGATTGGTCCGTGGAATGGGATCCGTCCCCGGCCAACACTGATGATACCGAGTGATGTCGTGCCTGGGCTTAGCATGACATCCGTCTTGACGATGTGCTGTAAATCATCGCGTATGTTTTCCACTGCCAAAAACCATAACTTAGCAGTTTGTAATAATTTTTCTAAATTTAGAACTTCGAACCACTTTTGGAAACTCTTGTAATGTAATTCCCTATGATGTAAAATATGATGGTGACTGTATCTCTAGACTCACCTTCGTGTGAGGTAACCTTATTTGATCCTGTATCGGTGGTTTATCGGGATGCTACCCGACAGGCCAAGGGATTATACCGTTTGAAGTACGTTGGAGCCCTCTGGAGTGGACTTGCGTACTTGAGCTGGTATAGTTCAGGTTGGTTCTGCCACACCCAAAGCCATTTGTTCCAAATCATTGACCTCCGAATTTCGAGCCCTAGGTATCAAATAGAAATTTATGTATTTAAATTGGGCCATCAACTCTTGACTTTGTACCCATACCGGGAGGAGCAACTCACTCTCACACCTGTATTCCTCTGTGAGCTGAGAGATCACCAATTTTGAATCCCTAAAAATTTCCACTGCTTCAACTCTGGCCTCAAGAAGCAACGCCATACCTTTACGCACTGCTTCATATTCTGCGAGATTATTGGTGCAAGCGGCAGGTAATCTGATAGAAAAAGAATACGTTTCCCCCCGAGGCGACACAAGTAGGATACCTATGCCACATCCATCTCCACAGGCCGATTCGTCGATGTACATGGGCCAGGCGCGTATGGAAAGTGCTGTTATGTTAGTATTGATCCTTTCTCCGATAAGATCCGCCAACGCTTGCCCTTTGACCGCCTTTGCGGGTTGGTATCGGATATTGAACTCTAACAATGCAAACATCCATTTTCCAAGTCGGCCTTTCAACACAGGTGTGGCAGAATCGTCTGAATTATTCCGGCTCAAGTGCGCTAGTCATCACTATGCAGGCGATACTTGTCAGACCCGGGGCCACGGGACTGTGTACATAGCATAGTTTAAAGAGGTTTAAGAGATTAAGTCTGTCTTATCTCTTATTTATCTCGTTTATCTCTTATTTATCCCGTTTAAGTAGGAGATAGAGCTAACCGATACAGAAGGAATCTACCCGAGACATGTTCTGGTACGATTCCTTAGCTGGTGTTGGTTAGTATCTTTGTAACCCTGATCTCCCGGATATATAAGGGAGGGCAGGGACCCCTCTCAAGACAAGATCTCCAAATCATTCTACACCAAAGGCAATACAAATCACTATACAGGATGTAGGGTATTACGCATCTTGCGGCCCAAACCTGTCTAAGTTTTGTGTTCCTTGCACCTTCGAGTTCCTGATCTTGGCGTCTCCTCACCAAAACTTACCACTTTGGGTATATCCCTCAGTGGGCAGCCGGTAAAACACCGATAGCTGGCGCGCCAGGTAGGGGACCGCGTTGAAGATCCACCGGTGAGCTCGATGGCATCTTTCCGATTCTCCAGGTTAGTACCCTCTCAGGGCACGACATTTGTTTTTGGCTCGTGGGTCTGCATCGCAGATGGTGTGGGCGATTTCCGGCGATTCCTCCTCGACATGAAGCCAAAGACTCCCGTGGCGGATCGCCACAGCGACCTCGACAAGTTTATTGATGATCTCAACGACTTGTCGATCCATGCATCCGCCACAAAGATCAAGATGGAGTCATCTCCCAGCTCGACTTCATCAAGCGCTGTGACAACTTCCCTTGGGTCGGACTCGTTCCAATCTAAGGACTCGCATAACCGATCCCAACTCGGTTCACACAATCCGGCCACTGATCTTCAGGAGGCCGACATCTCTGGGTCCCTCTCGGTGTTAGAGAAGGGCCTGGATTTTCTGCTCCAATTTGGAGGGCCTGAAGCCATTGCATGTGCGGGGGGCTTTGGGTTGTTTTGGCGCCAATGATCTGATGATCACCTCCATACCGGAGGGGCACTTCGTACATTGGAGGGGCATGGAGCTCTCCGATCTACTCAAGGCTGAGGGTCGACTTGTGGCCCACCTCGAACCTTTGCCTTTCCAGGAGGGCAGGCCGTTGGCTACCGTGGCAGAGGAGTCGACTGAACTAGTCGACGCAAGCTCTGATGAGCTCGTCTCTTGCTAGGTACTAATGGCGGAAGAAGGTGAGGACGATGGCAACTTCCCCATCGTCGAATTTGATGCTGTATCTGAAGATGAGGTCACAGCCAATGCCAGCGACGAGAACGACGCCGATCATGAGGTGCGGAGGGCCAGGAATAGAGCCCGCACTATCCGGCGGAGGAGGGTCAACGAGCGCAGGTGATCTATGCATCACGAGCTTAACCCTAAGTTCGCCGCCGTGAGCGAGTGGGGCTTCAGGACTCCGGTGGCCAACATCGCTAGGGTCACAGCAATACTCGAGCGCAGTAATGATCCGAGTGTTTGTCAGCCACTTCTTTATGCGCAGAGAGCTTGGATCCAGTTGGATCAGCAAAACCCGGCATCTACCGTCCGGGAGGAGCGTGTGGGCGAGAGCCGGAGCCAGGCTCACAGCCGAACGGCTAGTGGTCATCCTCGACCTCAACCTAGCCACAACAACGACAACGCCCGCAGAAGTCAGGCCCCTGGCGGGAGGCAGCAGCCACCTCTAGGGGGTAACTCACGGCAGGCCAATCACCGGCCTCCTCCAGAAGACTTGCGCCAGCACATCAATGAAGGCCGCGATGCGCGGTCTGTGATCGACTCCAGGCGCAAGATACGCGAGGAAGTCGAGACCGAAGGTACTGACTACAGCGACCGCTTCCCAGCTTTTTCTGAGCGATTCAACAACTACAAGTACCCTAAGGGCTTCAAGCCGATCGGCATCACCAAGTACGACAGCAAACAGGCTCCTCAGCAGTGGCTGCGTTGCTACTCCACGGCCATTGAGGTCGCAGGGGGCTCGAACATCACCAAGGTTGTCTACTTCCCGATGGCTTTGGACCCTGCGCCGCTCACGTGGCTGGAGAGCCTCAGCAACAACTCTATCGACTCCTGGGAGCGGCTCAAGAAGGTCTTCATTGACAACTTCCAGGGAGCGATTGCTCGCGCAGGTACTTGTCACGATCTTGCTCAATGTAAATAGGAACATAACAAGCTCCTGTGGTCCTACACACGTCGCTTCTTTGATGTTCGTGCCACCATCGCGAACATCTCAGAGGACGACATCATCGGCTACTTCTACAACAGCATCACCAACCCAGGCATCTACAGGGATTTTGGGTGGAACAGGCCGAAGACTGTTGCAGGCCTTTGTGATATGATGCACGATTGGTCTGAATAGGAGGAGAAGATGCGGGAGCGCTTCCCACGGCGCCAAGATAGCAATCTGAGGCGCCCAAATGACAACCGTAATGACAAAGGCCAGCGGGACTATTCGGGTCCACCCTGAAAGCGCAAGCCAGATGATCTCATCGCGGCTGTGGATTGTCCCTCGCGGGGCAAGAAGTCGATGACGTAGGAGGAGTTCGAGAAGCTCCTGCAGAAGAAGTGCCCATGGCATCCAGGTGCCAATCACGCGGCCATCGACTGCTACCACCTCCGGAGGATGTTCAGCAACTCCGGTGGTGGTAAGAAGAACAAGAAGCCTACGGACAAAGAACCCGAGGATGATGACCAAGAGGACCAAGGGCGCAACCCGAAGTTCCAGGACGCTTCGAAGACCGTTAACATCATCTTCGAGGGAGATGGGGATTTCGGCTCCAGGCGGGACCAGAAGATGCTTCTTCGGGAGATCATGTCCGTTGAGCTGTCGGCACCACGACCATTCCGTTGGTCGGAGGTCCCCATCTCGTTCTCCCACAACGATCAGTGGACGAGCTTCTCGGAGCCTGGCAAGTTCCCCCTGGTCCTGGATCCTGTGGTGGCAGAGGTCAGGCTCACCAAGGTGCTCATCGATGGTGGGAGCGGTCTCAACCTCATCTTCTCTAGCACTCTGAGGAAGATGGGCCTGGACTTCAAGGACATGCTGGTTCCGAGAAAGTCTCCTTTCTACGGCATCGTCCCAAGTAACACGGCACACCCACTTGGTACGGTAGTTCTCCCAGTCACCTTCGGCACGAGGGAGAATTATCGCACTGAGTTCATTAAATTCGAAGTGGCCAACTTCGAATCTTCTTATCATGCAATTTTGGGTCGTCCGGCACTCGCCAAGTTTATGGCAGTGCCACATTACGTTTATCTGCTTCTCAAGATGCAAAGACTAAGTGGAGTAGTTACTCTCCGTGGCGACTTGAAGAAGCCGTATGACTATAATCAGGAGGCGATCCAGTACGCTTCGACTACTCGTGTGCCAGATGCTTCCAGTGAAGTACTCGTGGCCGCGCAGCAGCTCTCTTAGTCCGGGCTGGAGATCCCCATGAGAAAGGCTAGCAAGTTGAACATCCAGTCAACTGACGACGTGGCCCTCAAGACGATCCAGCTCTAGGAGGGCGACTCATCTAAGATCGCCGTCATCGGCGCGGGCTTAGGAGAAAAATAGGAACTCACGCTCGTCAGCTTCCTTCGGGCTAACCGAGACATATACGCGTGGAAACCAGCGGACATGCCAGGAGTGCCCAGGGAGCTGATCGAGCATAGCTTGAATGTACACCCACAGGCCGTGCCCAAAAAGCAACGCCTACATAGGTTTGCCCACGATAAGCGTGAGGCCATCAAACGGGAAATAGCTAAACTCCTCACGGCTGGATTCATTAAAGAAGTAATCCATTCGGAGTGGGTAGCTAATCCTGTCCTTGTATGAAAAAAGAATAATGAATGGAGAATGTGTGTTGACTACACTGATCTCAACAAGCACTGCCCCAAAGATCACTTTGGGCTACCGCGCATTGACCAAGTTGTCGACTCGACGGCTGGTTGTGTCCTTCTTTGCTTCCTTGATTGTTATTCAGGATATCATCAGATTGCACTCAAGGAGGAGGACCAGATCAAGATAGCGTTCATCACCCCGTACGGGATGTATGCCTACAAAACTATGTCCTTTGGGTTAAAAAACGCAGGAGCAACCTACCAGCGTGCGACCCAGATGTGCTTCGCGGATCAGCTGCATCGGAACGTTGAGGCCTACATGGATAATGTGGTCATCAAGACCTGGGATTCCGATGATTTGATTACAGATTTGGAAGAAACGTTCAGCAGTCTGCGTAGATTTCGGTGGAAGCTCAACCCAACCAAGTGCGTTTTTGGAGTACCTTCAGGGAAATTGCTCTGGTTCATCATTAGCAACCGGGGCATTGAGGCCAAATCTGTAAAGATTTTGGCCATTACTGATATGTGGGCTCCGACCACAATCAAGGATGTGCAGAAATTAACAGGTTGCATGGCAGCCCTGAACAGGTTCATCTCCCGACTCGGGGAGAGAGGACTACCCTTCTTCAAGCTCTTGAAATGCCAAGATAAGTTCCAATGGACGGAGGAGGCTGAGCGGGCTCTGCAAGATCTGAAACATCACCTTCAGTCTCCTCCGATCCTTACAGCACCATTGCCGAGGGAAGACCTACTACTTTACATTGCGGCAACAACTCACATTGTCAGCAGTGCTATTGTAGTCGAGCGAGGCGAGGAAGGCCACACATTTGGAGTGCAGAGGCCTGTCTACTTCGTCAGCGAGGTACTCTCCGAATCCAAGGTACGGTACCCGGTCGTCCAGAAGCTTTTATATGCAATTCTAATCACATCAAGAAAGCTGCGCCATTATTTCGATGAATACAAGATCACTGTGATTACGGATTTTCCGTTGGCGGATATTCTTCATAATCAAGACGACACGGGGCGTATATCAAAGTGGGCAGTGGAACTGGGGGCTTTGTCAATCGACTTCAAGCCACACACTGCAATTAAGTCTCAAGCCTTAGTCAATTTTATGGCTGAATGGAGGGAGAATCATGTTCCAACTCCAGTCGACAAGCCAGAGCACTGGACCATGTACTTTGATGGGTCCCTCAAGCTCGATGGCGGCGGCACCGGAGTTCTGCTTATTTCTCCACGAGGCAAACAATTGAAGTATGTCCTTCAGATCCTGTGGGAGGTATCCAACAATGAAGCCGAGTATGAAGCCCTGCTTCACGGGCTTCGTTTGGCGATATCACTAGGGATCAAGCGACTACTTGTATACGGCGATTCTCTTCTTGTCGTTTAGCAAGTCAACAAAGAGTGGGACTGCAACAAGGAGATGATGGACACCTATGTACAGGAAGTGCGCAAGTTGGAAAACAAATTTTCTGGCCTGGAGGTTCATCATGTGCTTCGAGAGCACAATGTTGGCGCAGACATTTTGTCCAAGCTGGGGTCCACACGTGCTCAGGTTCCACCGGGAGTCTTTGTCCAGGAGCTCAAGAAGCCATCCATCAAGTCTTCGCCACAAGTATCCACCGGTGCGGGTCCTCAACAACCCGATCGGGAGGTTATGACACTGGGTGAGGACTGGAGAGAGGCTTTTATCGACTTTATCCGGGATCAAAGGCTATCGGCAGGAATTGACGCAAGGAGCGCAGAGGCGGCACGTGTCATGCGAAGAAGTAAGGGTTTTGTCCTAGTTGACAGCAAGCTCTACCGGCGCGGTGCCCGGTCAGGCATTCTCATGAAGTGCGTCACGAAGAAAGATGGCTACGACATACTGTGGGAGATACACGAAGGTACTTGCGGTAACCACGTAGCTTCGAGGACGCTGGTGGGGAAAGCATACAGGGCCGGTTTCTAGTGGCCCACCGCAGTATCCGATGCGGAGGATGTGGTGCGCAGATGCCGAAACTGTCAATTCTTCGGCAAGCAGTTTCATGTCCCAGCCCACAGCCTCATCACCATACCGCCATCCTGGCCATTTGCTTGCTGGAGTCTTGACATGATTGGGCCCTTCACAACGCCGCCAGGCAGTTTCACCCATGTGTTGGTGGCTATCGACAAGTTTACCAAGTGGATCGAGTACAAGCCGGTAGCCAAGCTCACACCGGATTGGGTTGTTGATTTCATCTCTGATATCTTGCATCGCTTCGGCTTCCCGAATACCATCATCACGGAGTTGGGATCAAATTTCACGGCCAACCAGTTCTGGGAGTTCTGTGAGAATGCATGCATCAAGGTTAAATATGTCTCTGTTGCACACCCAAGGGCCAATGGACAAGTCGAAAGGGCGAACGGCATGATCATCGACGACCTCAAGAAGAGACTCTATGATGAAAACAGCAAGAAGGGAGGCAAATGGATACGCAAGTTGCCACATGTCGTCTGGGGGCTTTAGACTCAGTCATCCAAAGCCACAGGACAAACTCCATTCTTTCTCGTGTACGGATCCGAAGCTATCTTGCCGGCCGATATCATGTGGAAATCCCCAAGGGTTGAAATGTACAATGAAGGTGAGGCGGACGAGGCGAGGCAATTAGAGCTCGATGCTGTCGTAGAGGCTCGCTGCATAGCTCTTGTTCAGTCAGCCTGATACCTGCAGGGGATTCGGCGATATCATGATCGCAGCGTGAGGGAACGGCCCTTCAGCATCGGTGACTTGGTTCTACGTTGCATTCAGGATGAATCCTGCCTACATAAGCTGAACTCAAGGTGGGAGGGTCCGTTCGTCATCAAGCAGGTTACAAGACCAGGGTCATATCGACTACAATATCCCGAGGGTCAAGATGTTCTGAACTCTTGGAACATTCAGAACTGCGCAAGTTTTACCCATGAGAAGATGTCCGGAGATAGCTGAATCTCCGGGGGCCTAGGCGGTCTCCTTTTCTCGAATCAATTTGGAGGCTACGTGCCACAAGATTCTGGTTGTAAATTTCTCTGTGAACATACGGAGTCTACGGCCACGTGTATCATTTATATAAATTGACTTCTTGTCATGAATTTTATGGAGGCTCCGGCCACGTTCATATCTTATCAACTTCATGTTTTGACGGAAGCCTCGGCTCCATTCATATCTTCTACGAATCGACTTCCGCCGCGACCTTGGATGGTCGCTCGCGATAGTAGTCGCATTTATCCCAACAAGATCGATCCGTTCGACTGGTTTATTCCCAGTTTGTTGGATGGGCTCGCAGGAAGAGCTACCTCGACTACATCCTGAGTCATGGCACTCAGGGTAGTTTCATTTCTTGCCAAAAGCACGGTAGACCCACGGCGATGCCCGCATTCGCTCCCAACAAGTTCGATCCGTTTGTCTGGTTCCTACCTAACTTGTGGAGCGCGCTCGCATGAGAGCGACCTCGACTACATCCAGAGTCGATGCACTCTAGGTAGCTTTGTTTTTTCTCTGCCTTAAGCACGGCAATCCCGCGACGATGCTCGCGTTCTTTCCTAATAGGTTAGGCCTGTCCGATCGGGTTATGGCTAACTTATTAGATGAGTTCCTACTTGGAGCTATGGCTACTTTCAGGGTCGCTGCACCCAGGGTAGCGTCTACTACTAAGACTGGATGCCAATTCAGCCAAGGCATACACAAGTAGAGACATCAAACAAAATATATACACAAGAAAGTAAATACTTGTTTTTTACACCCTAATCCTGCAGTACACTTTGTACTATTTGTTCTGCTACAGGTTGAGCTTCTTGGAGGTATTGGTCGAATTGGTCCTCGGTGCAATCCGCAGCCATGCCCTGAGCAAATATCTCTAGTTGCGCCTCCGGCAAAAAAGACTTCACGAAGGTGAGAGCGTGGCTGACACACGCGACCGGGGCTTCCGAGAGGAATCTGACCACCTTTTGCGGGGCTCCGCAAAGTCGCTCTAGCAAGGGCCGCGGGCTGGCTTCGCCTTCTTCTGGTGGATTCACCATGTCCACCAGCTCCCGGGCGGCTTCATTGAGAATTTCTAGTTCCTTCTCCCCCCGTCCCTTCTCCTCGCCCAGCGTCTTGATTCGCCAAAGGCAGTCGGTGAACTGTTCCTCAGTATCGGCGACTACCTTCTGCAGCCTCTCGACGTCATTTCTGTACGGCGATACAGCATATTCTTCACGTCAGTAAGCAGCTCTTCTTTGTATTTTACGATTTTCCTAAGCTCTGCGGTGAAAATATTTCAGCGTCCAGGGAAACCCGTTAAGGGAAAGTACCCGAGGGAAGCGAGGGCTTACCTTGTTGCGCTTTCTTTTGCTCTTTGAGTTGCTCCTGTTGCGCTGCCTGTTGTTCCTTGAGCTGTTTTTGGAGCTCAGAGTTTGCTTTCTCGAGGTTTTGCAGGTCGTTCTTGAGTAGCCAAGTCTCTCGAGTCCTTTCCTATTTCAGCATGTTGAGCTCCCTCTGCAGATAGCAGTTCTTCGTCTTCTCATCGGAGATGCGCTTGTCCAGGGCAGCTAGCTCTTGGTGACCACTCACAACCACGCTCAGCTTCTCTAATTTCTTCTAGGAGTGAGTGATCACATTCTACGTAATGGTGGAGATTGAGTCAAAATAGCTCGTCAATATGTACACGAAGAACAATACTCAGGTCTTACCATGGAAAAATCGTACAGTTCCTTGAAGGTTCTCTTGAAGGTCTTTATGTTCTCGACCGTCAGCATGGGGTCATCCACCAGGTCGGTGTTGATGACGTTCTTGTACCCGGGCCTGGCCTTTAGTATTTCATGAGGACCCCCTGAGGTCCCCGCGGCTTCTTCAGGAGGTGGCTGTTGGGCACCTGCAACTACAAATGTTTTCAGCATATAGCGCTTGGATCTCGGCAGCTAGCTGTGGGCGGTCAGATGCTTACCTGCGCCATCCGTAGGAGCGGCAGCAGGGGCCTCGACTTGTTCCTCGCCACTGGTTTCAGCTTCGCCTTGTTGGAGCTCGGGAGGCGGCAAGTCGGGCAGCGTCGCGTCCGCGTCGGGGGCTGGCTTCGTGGGCGTCGACCCACCAGGGGCTGATGGCTTGGGGGCTGGAGCAGCTGCGCCTGGCCCTGCGCCTGAAGACTCTGCTTGGGTTGACGACCCGGGGGCTGAGGTAGTCGTGGCCGGTTTCAGCTGGAGCTTCACGGCGCTTGCAGCCCTAATGAAGTCGAGTCCGTTATCATACAAGTTGGAAAGAGCATAATGTTTATTATGCAACCAGACGCAAACTTACAGTGCAGACTTCTTTTTGACGGCCTTCTTCACCCGCAAGGCCCGGCACGGAGTACTCGTTGTTGGTGGTGGGGTTTCACCAGCCAGTGGCGCGGTCCACGCCACGGAAACGGTAACAGCCGCGGTGGTAGATGGAGCTGATCCCACCTCTTCCGGCTCGGTCCTGGGCGGAGAAGCGGAAGGACTACAAATGGACATTGTCAGCTTGCAACAGTATCGATGTTTTGCGATTCAACAAGATAGCAAAACCATACCTGGAAGACTCGACTGCTTGCGTTTTTCGCTTGCGGACCACCCGACGACCCTGCGAGACCGAGGGCAGAGCTTCGGTCAACTCCACGGCTGGTCTAGGGGAGTTGTCCCTCATCGCCCCTCCTTCGGCTTCCTTCTCCGCCTAGGGGCTCTCATCCTCCGTGGACTCGCTGCTGCGCAGAGCTGCAGCTACTCGAGCTTTCTTTGCTTCGGTGGCGGCGCTGGGGAGATGGTGGTCCGGCCGAGGGATGTCGGGTTGCGGCGGATAGCTCCAGTACAATTCTGTATGTCCCTGCAGAAGGTTCTCAGTTAGTAGTGGCATAACAAAGGTTGTTCCCAACAGAAAGTAGCCGAATACTCACTGGTTGTGGAGGGTTTCGTGCGGAAAACAGTGCTGGAACGTGGGGGATAACATTCACGTCCACCAGCACCCGCTGGACTCGGAGGAGCTCGGCTTCGTCTGATAGTTCCTCTGTGCACATGCAAGAAGGATCTTCAGTTCCTGCGTACTCGAATCCAAGCTTGTGACGCTGTTGGATGGGCTGAACTCGACGCTTGAAAAAGGAAAACATGACGGATGCGCCGGTCACTCCCGTCAGTTTATGAGCTTCTATGGTTCCTAGCAATTCCTCGACTTGGTCCATGTCCCCTCTGGATAGCTCGATGCTCCACTCTGGCCTCACGACAGGGGAATTGTTCGTCTTTTCTGGGAGTTGGGGGCATGGTTTTCAATATAGAACCAGTGATTTTTCCACCCGAGAAGGTTGGAGGGGAATTTGTATGATAGGTACTTATCGCCGGCCTGCTGACGCAGTTGGATGCCGGCGCCCCCTACAACGGAAAGATTTTTTGAGGTGGGTTGTGGTTTGACGCGGAAGAGGAAGCAGAAAAGATCCCAGTGGGGTTCGATTCCGAGGAAGGCTTCGCAGAAATGGATAAAAATCGAAATGTGGCAAATGGAGTTCGGGTTGAGGTGATGGAGCTCAAGCCCGTAAGAGTAAAGAAGGCCGCGGAAGAAAGAACAAGAGGGGAGGGCCAAACCCCATTCGGCAAAATGGAAAAATGTGACGATTTCGTCAACATTTTCCATGGGGAAAGGTTCGCGGAATGAGTGGCGCCAATTGACAAGATTTTTTGTCCTACAGCAACCCCTCAGAGACAAGTTTATTAAGATCATTGAGGGAACACTTACTGTGTGTCCACTTCCCGGTCGGCGGCTGCGCCTCCTTCTTCTTCCCTTCTTTCTAAGATTTCTTGGGTGCCATCTCCGGATCTGCTCACCATGAGTTGCTCGGGGGCTGCGGGGAGAGGGGCGGGGAGATCTGGGGGGTTGGGATTTCTCCGGGCGGATGACAGTGGAGCGCGGCTCTGTTTGGAAATTTTGGTGGCTTTTGGCAAATTGCAGATTGGAAGCTCAAGTCTTTTCTCACTGTCATCGCGGGGTTAAATAACTAGCGGTTGGGGAAAAGTTTACCGTTTCGAAGTTGAAGAGTCGTTTTTGGGAATATTCCGAAGATGAGGGGTCATTTGGTGGACTGTTTGGATTAAATACTCAATTAATCATTTTTTCAGGGTTAATTATCCCGAAAAAAGGGGTTTTTCGAATTCATGATCTAACTTCCATCATTTGTACCATCATATTGGTAATTTACCTTGTCGACATTTTTAGCCTGCATGCCACGGTTTTTGGATCCTTATCTCCAATTTTGAGGGATTTGGATTCAAGGCTCGGGGGCTGCGGGGTACGTGGCATTGACTACTTATTTTTTCGAATTTGTTTGAAAAAGTAAGGAAGAATCAAGACTAAAGTGACTCTCAGCCCGATTCTTCGATTCAACCTAAGGCTTGGGGGCTACTCCATATGGAGTGCGATTTTTCAATCGCACAACATATCAAAAATTTAATTCAGGGCATGAGCACCTCATAGCTTCGATGCAGCCAGGGAAGTACTCGAAGAAGGACTTCAAGACGGAGCTTCAAAGAAAGCCGAAGACTACTTTGAAAGTACTCGATAAGCCTGCAGTACTCAGCTACGAAGAGCTCGGGGGCTTGTCAGACCCGGGGCCATGGGACTGTGTACATAGCGTAGTTTAAAGAGGTTTAAGAGATTGAGTCCGTCTTATCTCTTATTCGTCTTATCTATCTTTTATTTATCCTGTTTAAGTAGGAGATAAAGCTAACCGATACAGAAGGAATCTACTCGAGATATGTTCTGGTACGATTTCTTAGTTGGTGTTGGTTAGTATCTTTGTAACCCTGACCTCCCGGATATATAAGGGAGGGCAGGGACCCCTCTCAAAATGAGATCTCTAGATCATTCTACAAAGAGCCGCCCAGTGGGACCATCTTCTCCGTCTTCATCATCTTCATCATTTACTTCGACTCCATCGACTGTTGTTGATGGGATGGCGAGAGATGAACCGATCACCTACAAAGAGCCGCCTGCTGAACATAAGCAGAGATATGACGAGATTAAGGCTCAATTCGAAGCCGATCTCATCAGCTCTTTCGAGAGGACCTGCCACCATGGCGTTAGGTGGAAGGGGTTTTCACCCGAAGGCGCCCTTGATGGAGTGGATCTGTCCACCCCATCGGAACAACCCATTGGTCTGTCGGGTCACCGCCCGATACAACCACGGTTCAACAGGATCGAAGTAGGTTTACCTCGCACGAAGGCGAGTTTACAATCACACCACAGCTCGCCAACTTTTAATTTACAGAGATAATAAACATTATTACAAACTATTTCAAGCTTAAAGTAAACTTATACAAACATTGTTTAACACAACAATCTAAACAGCTTGCATAGAGTCACAGTAGAAAAGATTTATGCGCGACTACACACGTCGCGAAAGTTGACACCACGCTCAGCCCGAAACATGGCATCATTCCGGAGGGTCATTGCCGGCCGGGGACGGATCCCACTCCACGGACCAGCCAAACGGAACAGAGAACGGCCAGGCTAGACTATCTGTTTGGTTTTCACCGGCCATACCTGAAAAGCAGACTAGCAAGACTGAGTATGCTAATACTCAGCAAGACTTACCAGTTTTATGGTATACTTTGCCATGTAACTAGACTTATGAAGGCTTGTAATGGTTCTGGGTTTAATTTCAGCTGAAAAGCAACAAAGAGTATGATTTAACTTTCATATTTTAGCTTTCAGCTTCTAGTTGCATTAACCATTCTAGGTAAGCACCTATTCTAGACAAACAAGTGTCGGTGTTTAACCGGCTGCCCACCGTGGGATATACCCAAGGTGGTAAGTTTTGGGTGAAGGAACACCGAGATCAGGAACTCGAAGGTGCAAGGAACACAAAGCTTAGACAGGTTCGGGCCGCAAGATGCGTAACACCCTACGTCCTGTATGGTGGTTTGTATTTCCTTTGGTGTAGAATGACCTAGTGATCTTCTGTTTTGAGAGGGGTCCCTGACCTCCCTTATATATTCGAGAGGCCAGGGTTACAAAGACACCAACCAATACCAGCTAAGGAATCATACCAGAACATATCCCGAGTAGATTCCTCCTGTATCGGTTAGTCTTATCTCCTATTTAAACGGAATAAATAAGAGATAAACAAGATGAATAAGAGATAAGACGGACTTAATCTCTTAGACCTCTTTAAACTATGTTATGTGCCCAGCCCGGTGGCCCCGGGTCTGACAAGCCCCCGAGCTATTTGTAGCTGCAATCAAGTACTTTCAAAGTAGTCTTCGACTTCTTCTGAAGCTTCGTCTTGAAGTCCTTCTTCGAGTACTTGCTTGGCTGCATCGAAGCTATGAGGTGCTCATGCCCTGAATTTTAATTATGGTGTGCGATTTAAAAATCGCACTCCATATGGAGTAGCCCCCGAGCCTTAGGTTGAATCGGAGAATCAGGCTGAGGGTCCCATTTGTCTGTAATCCTCCTTATCCTTCAAAGAAATTTGAAAAATAAATAGTCGATGCCACGTATCCCGCAGCCCCCGAGCCTTGAATCCAAATCCCACAAAATTGGAGATAAGGGTCCAAAAACCGTAGCATTGGTGTTACTCTGGAATTCTGAGAAAAACTCTTCGCCTCTGCATAGTGAAATTAAGCCTCCCGCTGGTTTATTTAACCGCGCGGTGGCTTAGAGTTTCTTCTGCGCTCTCATTCTTCATATGAGTCGTCTTCGAGTAGTTTTGCAGCGTCTAGCCCCCGAGCTTACAAGCCAGGAGAGCCGAATGAGTCATGTCGAGTAGTGCGCATCGCCCAGCCCCCGAGCTTGGGAACTAGCGAAACTGCGATGGCACGTCGCGCTGCCTGGAGGGTTGTTGCTGAAGCTTGACCTGAAAAAAGACAATGCACACATTATGTAGCATAATGCGAAGATACCGAGTAGTACTCAGTAATAATATAAATACACCAAAATTTATTCGGTGTAAAAATTCGGCGTCTTGCTCTTGCTAGGCCATGTAATTTCCCCGGGCAGTTAGCCTGTTACGTTTAAGCACCTGATCCCTGATGGCCGTAGACCATAGCATAGGGAGCTTAGCCGCATGCACGCGTAGGAGCATAGGCTTACAGAAGAGTCGAGGTTTCACGGATTAAGGCGTGTGCTACCCGAGTACTTTAGCAACCGTTAAGAGAAGACAAGGAAGTCGTCATGCGACAAAGAGGATGCGCAGTGCGCAAAGATAGTCGGCAAAGTGTAGCTCTGGAGGGTTTCATGCCCATCGAGAGTCGTACACGGACAGGTAATCGATCATGGTGTAGCCCCCGAGGGTTTCATGCCCGTCGAGAGGCATACCAAAAAAGGTAGCCGATCTTGTGAAGAACAAGTCGGAAAAGGTATAAATCACTTAGCTTGATTTGTGGACGAATGTCGACGAAGCCGTGGAGCTCGTTGATGAAGCTGCGATGATTTGTTGATGAAGCTCGACTAGTTGGAACCGATTCCGACTAGGTTTCAAGTCGAGACGAGTAGTTGATGTAGTCGTCGGCGAGCTGCCGATCGTCCTCGCGAAGTCGAAGTAGTCGAACACGTTGCTGCCGCGCGCGGATATTGCGGCACAAGCCGAAGTTGAGCCGGGTCGCCGAGGTCGACGGCTGCGGTGCATCGACGTTGCAGCGCAAGGTGAAGTCGAGCCGAGTAGTCGAGGTCCATGTAGCCGTTCGCTGAAGGATCCAATCTCGAACTCGATGAATCGATCCGTCGATGCACATGCGTGAAGGTAGCAATCCACCACGTGGTGAACTAGAAAGATGCCATCGAGTTCGCCGGTGGATCTTCGACGCGCTCCCCTACCTGGTGCGCCAGGTGTCGGTGTTTATCTGGCTGCCCACCGTGGGATATACCCAAGGTGGTAAGTTTTGGGTGAAGGAACACCGAGATCAGGAACTCGAAAGTGCAAGGAACACAAAGCTTAGACAGGTTCGGGCCGCAAGATGCGTAACACTCTACGTCCTGTATGGTGGTTTGTATTTCCTTTGGTGTAGAATGACCTAGTGATCTTCTGTTTTGAGAGGGGTCCCTGACCTCCCTTATATATTCGAGAGGCCAGGGTTACAAAGACACCAACCAATACCAGCTAAGGAATCGTACCAGAACATATCCCTAGTAGATTCCTCCTGTATCGGTTAGCCTCATCTCCTATTTAAACGGAATAAATAAGAGATAAACAAGATGAATAAGAGATAAGACGGACTTAATCTCTTAGACCTCTTTAAACTATGTTATGTGCCCAGCCCGGTGGCCCCGAGTCTGACAACAAGGTAGAGATTAACATCCATAAATATTATTCCAACAATAGTTACTGTTCTTACTCTATGTGGCAGAAGGAATAAGCAGTCTCAATCTCCGCGAGAAATGGATGATTCTGAATCGAGTTTCATAACCTTGCAAGGGCAAACCTAACTCACACGCTTGGAACATCCAATGATCGTTCCGAAGCAACCGTTTGCCTTTCATTCCGACTCGTGGATCAGGGCCACCAGAAGCGACTCTAGGACCATACGCACATCCAATGTGCAGGAAGTACGTCTGTAGCGCGACTACATGACCGTACTCCTGTCCGTTGTGTGGAACGTATTCCTGCACGTTGGTGCGTGTGCGAAAAACCAAAATACGAGTGGTAGGAGGTATGTCCACTCCTCAGGCCGATCGGTTACTAGGCTTACCGTTTACCATATTTCACAGTATGTGGCTAGTACTTTCAAACGCTTAACCACAGCTACCACACACTGCAACATTATCAACTTTTATCAACACAGACAGGGTAACTTTCCAAGTCATGATGTTGCACATGACCCCGTCCATCATCCTTATAGTGATTGCAGAGTAGTAAACATTCAATTCCTATATCGCGCGAGTGACAGGATATCACTCGACTTCTACCGGTCCTATTAGCAGAGCATCTATTCGATATGGACTCAGGCTCCATACATAGGTTACTAGGATTCATGCTTCTAGGGTTCCATTTCAACTCCTAGACGTAATGCATAATGTAGATATATAAGTAATAAACTGTATAAGCGTAATAATTTGAAATAGTGGGTTATGCATTGGGGCTTGCCTTCTTGAGTGGGGCTAGGGTCAGGGATGTCAAAGACTTCCGAACTTTGGTCTGGGGCTTCAGTTAAATTCTCGACGACGTTCACCGAGTCTTCAGAAAACCCTTGCTCGGGCTCCGGAACTAGTTCGTAGTCTCCGTCGTCGAGTGTCGTTGACTCTACATGATATGCAATGATTTGAATTAGGTGGTTCTTGAGTTAAGAATTTTACTTCACGATAAAGTTGCAATCCAACAATTGATAAACAATAACTTCATAGCACAAGCAATTTGAATTTAACCCTAGTATGGGCATCTCAATTCAATTATTAGTTGAATTAATTGAATTAGGTTAGCAAGTTTGATTTTTATTTTGAAATCCACAAAGGCTATGGCTTTGAATTTTTGTGGGTAAGCTTACTTCTAGTGGATGAGCTTACAATGAATTTTTCATAATTTTCTGAAAGCAGAAACTAAAGTATTTGATTTAAGTTCAAATTTCAAATTTAAATTCAAACCTTAGGCAAAACAGTGACCTAAATTCCTGAAAACTTTACTATGAACTAATTACTTACATTATATCATATGGTAAAAAGATCTAAGCATGAAAACCTTAGTAACATGCTTTAATAAATTTTAACCAATTTAAGCTTCATTTGTATATGTTTAATTTATTTCAAGTTAGGGTTTAGTACTATAATTAAAATTTTCACACAAGCTTACTCATAACATAACTAGGCTACATACCAAAAATCACATGTAATAGAGCTAGCATGCAAAAGTTATATTCAAGATACCCTTTTGCTAAACTTTAGAATAACTCAAAAAGTATTTGGTTTGAACTAAAGTCATCGAACTAAACTCCTAGAGTAAAACAAAACTGGTTTGACATTTTTTGGATTTTCTATGAATTCCTATGAATTTCAAAGTTGGCTGATTTGAGATGGGGGGTTCTAATTTTCCACAGTAAGGCCCCTAGAAAGTTTTAAATCCTTGCAATTGGGTCCTTGGCCGGGCTACACAGAGATCCCGATCGATGACGACCAAATTCTAGCAAGGGGGCTCACCGTCGGTGAAGGGCAAGTGGGGGAAAAGGTTCAGGAGCTCACGGCGATCATGGGGGTGGCCAGTGTTGGGGAAGAGAGGGGCTGGGGCGGCGTATTGACGGCGAACAGGGGCGGGCGGCGGAGCTCCGAGGGACGACGACGGCATTCCGGTGGCCGGAGGGTAGGAGAGCGGCAGGGAAGTAGCTAGGAAGCTTCCTCGGGGTGATGCGGTACTGGTGGTGTGCTTGGCCGGGGCTAAGAGGCAGTGGATCGTCGGGACGACGGCGAGACCGAGCGGCGGCGGAAGCTCGAGCTCACCGGCGCGGTGGTCCAGTCGATCTAGTGCGGGAGAGCGAAATTGGGCAGGCCTGTGAGCATCAACGGGTGGCGGGGGTGCTGCTGGAGCACTGAATCGAGGGTGGGAGGCGGCGGAGGCGGCTGTCGACGGCGAGCAGGAGCTACGGCGGAGTTCCGATGAGGTGTGGAGCTTGAGAAAGAGGAAGGCAGTGGAAATGCAAGTGTGTGAAGGCAAGAGTGAGTTCATGGGGAGCTCCAGGACATGTTTCAAGTCGAGAAAGAGACACGGCGGGCGAGAGCAGGTGCTGGCAAGCTTGGTGGCGCGCGGCTCGGGCGACGACGGCGCGACGTGGAAGAGCGAAGAGGGAGCCAGCAGAGGCCGGGAAGGTGGCGGGGGCGGCGCAGAGAAAAACAGAGAGAGGAGGACTGGAGGTAGACGAAGAAGGACTATTCTGCAATTCTCCAAAAGTTCAGGGACTCTATTGTAAAGCTAAATTAACTTTCAAACCATAGCTCAAATGAAAATGTGCCCAAAATAAAAAGTGTAGAGCTCAGCAAGATCTACAACTTTGCTTTAAGGTTCAGTTTCAAAAGAGTTAAGGATTTGAAGCTAATTTAAAACTTGGCAAAGCTTTAAACTTCGAAGAAATCCTATTTAAAATCTACACTCCACTTGAATCCTTAGGGTAGTTTCACCTCTATTTGTGGTTTAAAAGTAAGTTCTTGCCTTTTTGTAAAACAACCTTCACATGTTTTGATTTTACCTCCCATTCTCACCCATTTTACACCAAAGGACCTAAATTTTCCAAAATTACACAAATACCCTTTTCCCTTTGCATTAAAGTTTTAGCACACATACACAAGATCAAACATACACACTTTATACTAGAATCTAGTGTGTATTAATCCTAAATACCTGAATGTCACAGCCTTCCCCCGTAAAAAGAATCTCATCCCGAGATTCCGGAACAGGATGGAATTGGACGATCAGATTTGGGAGTTGGCTTGAAGGAAGTCTGGAAAGTTTCGCTGAAGATATGACTTGGTTTCCCAAGTCGCTTCTTCTTCCGTGTGATGGCCCCACTGAATTTTGAATATCCTGATGGTTTCTCTTCTAGTACTTCTCTCTTTGGTGTCTAGTACTTTGATCGGTATAAGTTAGATCAAATTCGATTTCAATGGCTTGGGGATCGATGATCTCGGTAGGGATTTTGATGCACTTCCTAAATTGAGATACATGGAAAGTATCATGAATGGCCACTAGTTGAGGAGGAAGTTGAAGACGATAAGCTATGGGTCCACAAATTTCGATGACTTCAAAGGGTCCAATGTATCGAGGAGCTAGCTTTCCTTTTATGCCAAACCGTTGAATACCTCGAGTAGGAGATACTCGAAGATATACAAAGTCTATGATTTGGAACTGTAATGGTCTCCTTCGTATGTCAGCATAGCTTTTCTGTCAAGATTGGGCTGCTTTTAAATTGTTCTGAATAGTCTTCACCTTTTCCTCTGCTTCAGTAACAAGGTCGGGTCCAAAGATTTTACGTTCACCGGTTTGTGACCAACTCAAAGGAGTTCGGCATCGGCGACCGTATAATGCTTCGAACGGGGCCATCTTGAGACTTGTTTGATAACTGTTGTTGTAAGAAAATTCTGCCAATGACAAGCATTTGTCCCAATTCTTATCGTACTGAAGTACGTAGGCTCTAAGCATATATTCTAGAATCTGGTTTATCCTTTCTGTTTGTCCGTCTGTCTGAGGATGATATGCAGAGCTTCGGATTAACTTAGTTCCAAGAGCATATTGAAGTTGTTCCCAGAACCGAGCGATGAATTGTGCTCCATGATCGGAAATGATCGTCCTAGGTACTCCATGAGGACGACGATTTGATCTAGATAGATCTCAGCATACTTTTTAGCGTTGTAAGTAGTATGCACGGGAATAAAATGGGCGGTTTTGGTTAATCGATCAACGATTACCCAAATAGAGTCATGCCTTTGGGAGGTGTTGGGTAAGCCAACGATGAAATCCATGCTGATATCCTTCCACTTCCAAGAGGGAATGGGTAGAGGTTGAAGAATACCAGCAGTCCTTAGATGACTGGCCTTAACTCTTTAGCAAATATCACACTCCGAGACATCCTTTGCAATTTCTCGTTTCATACGAGTCCACCAAAAGTTCTGTTTCAAATCCAGGTACATTTTGGTACTGCCGGGGTGCATAGAGAATTTGGATAGATGGGCCTCATCCAATATCTGCTTGCGAAGTTTATGGTCCTTGGGTACAATGATACGCTCGTTGAACCATAGAACCCCTTCGTGATCTACTCGAAAGCACTTATACTTTTCTTCTCCTTGTGCTAACTTCTGTTTGATGACTCTGACCCCTTTGTCATGCCGTTGCGCTAGAATGATGTTATCCTTAAGCGTAGCTTCAACTAAGAGATGGTTTAAGCTACCTTGAGAAATGATCTCTAGATTGAGCTTCCTCATCTCCCAACAAAGAGTCTCATTGAAAGCTTCTACTGAAAAGCAAGAGCAATGTGCCTTGTGGCTAACTGCATCTGCAACGACGTTGGCCTTGCCTGGATGATAGTGTACTTCTAGATCATAATCCTTGATAAACTCTAGCCAGCGTCTTTGCCTCATGTTTAGATCTGCTTGCGTGAAGATGTACTTGACGCTTTTATGATCAGTATAGATATGACATTTTGTACCCATCAGATGATGTCTCCATATCTTAAGTGCATGGATAACGGCTGCGAGTTCAAGATCATGAGTAGGATAGTTCTGTTCATGAGTCCTGAGTGCTCGCGATGCATAAGCAATCACTCGGTTGTCTTGCATAAGCACACAACCAAGTCCGATTCCTGAAGCATCACAATAGATGTCAAAAGGTTTTGAAACATCTGGTTGAGCCAGGACTGGGGCAGTAGTGTGATGTGCTCTAAGGGTGTGAAATGCATCTTCACATTTCTGATCCCAGGAGAATTTAACTCCTTTCTTTAGCCGTTCAGTCATGGGCTTGGCTATTCTTGAGAAGTCAGGAATGAAACGATGATAATAGCCAGCTAGACCAAGAAAACTATGGATCTGATGGACTGACGTAGGAGGTTTCTAATCTAAAACTTCTTGAACTTTACTGGGGTCAACGGATATATCGTCACTGGAGATAGTGTGTGTAACATTCCTGTAATTAGAATTTAGACTCTAGGTATTAGTGTGTGGTATGTATATTAGGATTAGTACAAAGCACTAAGGGTGTATTTGTAAAGTATGAATTTTATAAGTTCTTGTGTGCAATTGTGTGAAAATATTCTTAAATGTCAAATTCAATTGACTATAGCAAAGAAAAGTACAAATATGAAGTTAAAAATCTAAGAGAAATAGACTTTGTATAAAACTAAGGATTTATGTGAAATTAAAACAAATATAAGGGTTACTTATGAAATGGTTGGAATATAAAAGTCAAATTCAAATTTACTTAAGGGTTAATGTGTAAAAATACAAGTAATCATGACAGGTCAGAAAATTTGTAAACATGCCCAAAGTTTGATCAAAATTAGGTGGGCAAAGACAAATTAATTTAAATTCCATCTTATTTCAAAATGTAATCCAAATAGCTGTAAACTTTGAGTTTCTGAACCCAAGCCCTAAAGCAATGTTGTAGAGTTTGAAAAACTCTACAATTTTCATGTTGGACTTTTTCTCAGAAAACCCCTAGATTAGTGGGAAAAAGTACTTTTTTGCAGGGTCCCTGTAACTTTTAAAATTTGCAAATGAGTCCCTGGATCTCCCCCTCCTTTCTTCTTCCTCTGCACCCCTTCTGCTCCTCTGTTCCCGCACTGACGCTGGCGACAGAGCGCCTCCCCTGGCCGCCGTCTTGCAGTCGCCGCCGTCCACCTCATGCTGCCCCTCTCCACGCGTCGGTCTGCTCGTTGGCCACCGCCGTTGACCCTCCCCAGTGTCACCCCACGCGCGTGCCACGATGCCGAACGTCTGCCGGTGTCGCTACCGCAGCGCCGCCGTGGAAGACCCCCGAGCGAGCCCTAATGTCTTTACCTTTCAAGCGCATAAGCACCACCAGGTTCTCTACTTTCTGTTTCCCCATTTCCCCTTGCCTTTCCTGAGCCCGCACCACACATCCCGCGCTGCCTTCTCTCCCAACTCCGGCCGCATTCCGCACCGCCGTGGGTAGCCCATCCCGAGCCATTTCACGCCACCATCGCGCTTTAACCTGCACCACGTCACCCCTACGACGCTTCCTGACCTGCCAATTGAGTTCCTAAGGCTTTGCCTTGGCCTCTCGACGAGCTCCCCGAGCCTTCTTGTCGCCGCCGTGTCCTGTCCACTGTGGGACTCCACCTTCCGGCCTTCCCTGGCTCAAGTTGACCCCGGCCTGAGCTCCATCACACTCCCAGGCAACTCCCCGACCACTCCACCATTGTTCCAAAGGCACTGGAGCACTGCCTCACCGAACCACCTCGCCGCCGGCCGCAGGCCTCCGTCGCGCCGCCACTCCGAGCCGTCTCCCTCCAATTCCTAGCTCGCACAGGTGCGCATAGAGCCCTAGATGCTCCCCCGCCCCTCTGTTCTCACCCCCGGCGCTCGCCGTCGCCGAAGCTAAGCAGTCAACACCGGACTTTGCTTTGACCGAGGGGGGGGATTGGGGTAAGGACTGCGGGTTAGAAGAGATGAAAGCTTAGGGGGTTTTGTGCAAAAGGGTAGACACAAGGGAATAGTGCTGCCTGAGGGCTTTTCTGTAATAAAGTTTGTTATTTCATGTGAATAGAGTTTCTGTCTTGTGAAATTCATAGAAATTCGTAGAAATTTCCGAAAAATGTCAAATAAATTTTGTTGGGATCTTTAGATAAAGATATACAACTTTACTTAAAGGGTCAACTTCAGTTTCTGAATGTTTGATGATCTAATTTAAATATCAAATTTAGTTGCTTGTAGGCTTAAGAAATGCATAGTAATTCATAGAAAAATGATAAAATAGTGAAACCAATTCTGTTAATTTTATTTTAACATGTAGAATTGAAGAAAAATAATTATATTTGCACTTTAGTATTATTTCCTTAATGTACAAGTTTTATTAGAAATAATGTGTAGTTTCTTTTATATAATTACTAATTATACTTTTAAATGTTCAAAAATCATGAAAAGTATATGAGGGTTCTGTTTTGTAATATTATACCATGTTATTAAGTTTTTAACTAAGAATTAGGTGTTAAATAATGTGGATATAATGTAATTGATTCATAATGTAATAATAATACAAAGATCATGTGAATAATTAGTATAGTCAATGAATAAAGTTTTTAAGAACCACCCCACCTGTTGTTCCATGCCACTAGTTAGGTAATTAGTATAGCTAACCTTGTTGTTTAATGGGTTTAGATAAAACCTATAATGCCCGATAAATGACTGCCCAGTACAGGGTAATTAAGTTGATTATCGAAATATAATATCCTATACATTGAATTGCAACTTTATCGTGAATTGAAATACAAATGTATGCATCCATTAAACTTCATCTTGCATATCATGTAGACTCGACCACTCTCGCTGACGGGGATTATCAACTGATTCCGGAACAAGAAGAAATTTATTCTGAAGACCCCGGGAATCTCGTCGCGGATTTCTCTGAAGCCCCGAACCAAGGTTCGGAAGAAAATAATTTGACTAACCCCAACCCTACCAGCGAAGGCAAGCCCCGGACATAACCTAATATTTTTATTATACTGCACTCTATATTTATTTATGTATTCTATGCATTAAGTTTATAGGAATTGTTTGAAACCCTAAATGCATGAATCCTAGGAACCAATGTATTGAATAATAGTACTGGAGTCCGAGTAGCTGCTATGCTATTAGGACCGGTAGAAGTCGAGTGATTTCCTGTCACTCGCGCGATATAGGAATTGTGATGTTTACTTTTATGCTATCACTATAAGGATGACGGACGGGAGTTTTATTCGGTATCATGATTGAGATGATACCCCGTCTGTGTTGATAAACTGGATAAGGCCGCAGTGTGTGGTAGCGGTGGTTAAGCGTTTGAAAGTACTAGCCACATGCCGTGAAATATGGTAAGCGGTAAGCCTAGTAACCGATCGGCCTGAGGAGTGGACATGCCCCCCACCACATGTATTTGCTTCTTTTGGTTACTTAGTTCGACGTGTAGGCATACGTGTTGCTGGGCAACCAGGGGTACGGGTTTTGTAGTCACGCTACAGACGTACGTCCTGCACGTTGGAAGTGCGTATGACCTGCAGTCGCTTGTGGTGGCACTGATCCACGAGTCGGAATGAAAGGCAAACGGTTGCTTCGGAATGACCCTGTGGTGTTCCAAGCGTGTGTGTTAGGTTTACCTTGCAAGGGTTGAATCTCGATTCAGAATCGTCCGCCTCTCACGATGTATGAGACTGCTTATTCCCTTTACCACATAGAGTAACAAGAGTAATTATGTGATTATCAAAGATGATGTTTGAGTAAATATTCTACCATGTTTGAATAGTTATAGGTGCTTACCTAGAATGGTTAATCAACTAGAACCTGAAAGCTAAAAGTTGAAATTAAGGATCTACTCTTTGTTGCTTTTCAGCTGAAAACCCTACCCAAAGCTAAAAGCCATCATGAGTTTAGTTATGGGCTAAGGTATACCCAATTTCGGGTAAGTCTTGCTGAGTATTAGTATACTCAGCCTTGCTTTTGTTGATTTAATCCAGGTAATCTCCCTGATGAGCCAGCTTTCATTACCCCGTGGCCCTACCCTTTGCCTGATGGTTGGTCCGTGGAATGGGATCCGTCCCCGCCAACACAGATTCCGCCGAGTGATATTATGCCAGGGCTAGCATAATATCTGTAATGACGATGTGTATAATGACTACGCTTTTCAAACTCCGCTGCTTTGTCTGAAAACTAAAACCTGTCTTGTAATAATCTCTCCTCCGTGGGAGCTAATGATGCTTTGTACATTTTTGTAATATAACTGCCTGTGGTGTAAAATATTTTGGCATTGTATCTCTGGACTCACCTTCATATGAGGTACCTTGTTGGATCCTGCGTTCGGTGGTTTATCGGGACGTTACCCGACAGACCAATAGTTTTATACCGTTTGAAGTACGAGGTAGCCCTTCGGTGAGGACTTGCGTACTTGAGCCGGTATAAATCAGGTTGGTTCTGCCACAGTGTGATCCAAAAATTTAACGGTATCTAGCCAAAATTCACATTTGAAGAATTTGACATACAAGTGGTGGTCTCTTAATCTCTAAAGAATAATATGGAGATGGTTCGCATGATCTTCCGGATTTTTGGAGTAAATCAGAATGGAGATGGTTCGCATGATTGAAGCGTCCCCTCATCCGAGGTGACTTAAATGTGATATCCAAATCAGTCCCAGGAGGCTGATACACATTTATTACATCAGATGGTACATTACCGTACAAACCTCCGAGGAGGCGGGCACTCGATACAGACGATAACTAGTAATAAAATAGCTATGGTAATACACCAAAGCGTGACCCACGCGGGATCCAACTCGGGCTCAGAGTAACACGCTAGCAGAAGCATCTTGCGGAGGACCAACACCACAGGCAGAGTTGGGCGCGGACACAACCCTTATTCGTCGTTTCCGATCACGTAGTCCGGGTCTTCCTCTGAGAAAACCACATATATATATAGGGTGAGTACAAAGGTACTCAACAAGTCCAACCACACCCGCAGAGGGGGTAATAACAGAGAAGATGCACGGTTATATCAAGGGTGGGGTTAGGGTTTATTTGCGATAAAGCAAGATTTTACACATGCAAGGGTTTATTTAACAAAAACACTTTCTCAAAACATTTTTATAGTAATCGAATCTTAAGTAGTGTTGATCCTGCACAAAGGATCCAAGTTTTAGTGTCATCGAACTCGGCGTCTAGTAGCTTACTGCACAACTGCCGAGTATTTTCAAACCAACCTATGCCACAAGACCAGTAATCTCGAAACATCTATTGAAGTGACCATGCCGTAACGCGCCCAATACCGTGGACACGGCTATTCGAATAGATTTTTACACTCTGCAGAGGTTGTACACTTTACCCACAAGTAGGGTACCGCGCTACGAACACCTTAGTGTCGCGGCGGATCCTAACAAAGCCATTACCCACCTTAGCTGGATCTAGCTAGCCAACGTGGAAGCTACCACGGGATTAATGACTCATGAAGTCATAACCGGAATATCACTCACACAGATCGTATCCCTTCCCCATGGTCTCCCGTTACTTACCGCTCTCCAGTTTTGGCTAGTAGAACAACTAGTGGGGTTTATGCTAAGCCGTTGCCCACACAACGGTCGAGTGGTTGTACGATAAAAGGGTTAGGCAAGATGACACCCCAGTTCATCCTTATACCGACTAGACTGACATCTCATGCTCAACCACAAAGGTACAAGCACGCAAGCGGCATTTCGCACCGAAAACGCCGTCCATCCCGCCAGGTTAAGCCTTTCTTTTGTTTCCCCAACATTCCGTTCTGATCTTCTAAAACACCCGTACCCTTATCCTTAGTAAAGCGATTGTAATCATGGCTTACAATATAACGAGAGGAAAAACTAGGTAGCAGGTTTCTCTGTCATGTAGTTTACGCCTAGCCCAGCAAATCCTAGGTCATCGGGGTAGGGTTATAGCAATCAAGGGGTGGCTATCCAACCAGGTCTTGCAATAAAACAATGCACTTTACAAAACAGGCCAATAGGTTGTATTTATAAATCTAGGATAAGAATGCATCAAAGGATGGGATTGGACTTGCCATTCACAAAGCCTTCCGGGAAGTCCTGATCGAGGTATTGTCCTTCTGGCTCACGGCACTGGTTCTCGGACTCTTGCTCGTAGCACTGCTCGTCGACGGGCTCTCCCCCGGTCACCTCGTGATCTACGGCGCACATAAACAACATTCAATAAAGAAAAGAGGTAAAGGTTTTATCTACAAGCCCGAATCGGAAATAACTTAAGAAATAATGGTAGAAATAATATTTTCAGGGGATTTCTTGATGGCACGGCCGTCATTATGCTAGAAATGCCGTGGTAAAGTTTCAGGGCAAACGGGGGATTTTTGGCGCATAAAATAATAGGCCGAACGGGGTTTTAGGGAAGGAAATAGGGCCTGAGGACCTATTTGTGATTTCTGTCGGGGAGAGGAGGGCTTGATTGTAATTTCTAGAAATACTCAGGGTACTCTAAAAAGGGTCAGGGACCTATCCATAACTATTCTGTGTAGTGGGGGGTTCATTTTCTAAATAGAATGAGCAGGGGGGGTTTGTTTGTAAAGAGAGGGTAAGAGGGGGTGGGCTCTTGAGGGAATAGGCAAAAGGGGCAGGGGGTTCAGGGCAAAAGTGCCCTTCTTCCTCCTCCCGTTACCAGAGACAGGGGAGGGGATGGGGGCCGGCGGCGCCTCAAATCGCGGCGGCCCTAGGGCATGGCGGCGGCCGGGGGTAGGGGCTACACGGAGAGGGGAGTGAGGGGGATCCATTCCACCCCTCACCTTGGGTCGGGGCGGCGTGAGGCGGGCTGCCCACGGGGGCCAGGGGCGGCGGGCGGAGGTGCCTGGCGGCGGCGGTGGAGCAAGGCCGGGGAGGGGCTGGGGGTTGCAGGGGGAGCTTGTGGCGGTGGAGAGGCGCGTCGCGGGGGGTATTTGTAGGCCGGCGAGGGGCTGGAAGGAGGGAGGCGCGGTGGAGGCCGGTGGCGGCAGTAATGGAGGTGGGGCGGCGGTGGTACGGGGGAGCAAGGCCGGGGAGGGGCTGGTCGTCGCTGCGCAGGGCAGGGGTTGGCGCGTAGCGGGGAGGGACGGCCTGGGGGCGTGCGGCGCAGGAGCAGGCGGTTAGTGGCACGACGACGCACGGCAGCCGGCTCTGCTCGGTGCCGTGGCCGGCAGGGGCAACACGAGCGCCAAGACGGCACGGCGGGGTACGGCGCGCGCAGAGGAGGGGCCTGGTTAGGCCGTCCCTGTGGCGTCGTCAAAGGGGAGAGGGCGGTGGTGGTGGTGGTGACCGGCGCCGAGCTCTGCTCGGTGCTGTGCTGCGTGTGCAGGAGAGCGAAGGAAGCAGGAAGCAGGAACAGAGAAAGGAGAAAAGAGAAAGGAAAAGGGGTAGGGGAAAAGAAAAGGAGGGAGGGGGGAGGTCCTGCGTCGGCGGGATTCGCGGCGAGGTCGCGCGCGTGCGACGCGACGCGTGAGGGGAAAGAGCCGTGTCGGCGGAATTCGCGGCGACGGTCGCGAATGCGGAGTTGAGCATGCGGCACGTCGCGGGGGTCGAGGAAAGAAAAAGGATGGTGGTCAATCAGGCGGCGAAAAGTCGGGAGATGTGTCGGGCGATTAGGGGTTCGGACGGTAAGGGTTTAGGATCGACCCGAGTTTGTCGAGAGAATATTTTCTAGCGAGCGATTCGTGCTGTAATTTAGATTAGGTAGAAACGCGGGCGTTACAAACCTACCCCACTTAAAATGAATCTCGTCCTCGAGATTCGGCTGGTTCCTAAATAGATGGGGAAACTCTTTCTTAAGGGCATCTTCGCGTTCCCATGTGGCTTCTTCGACTCCATGTCTGCTCCACTGAACTCTGCAAATCCACACTTCGGAGTTTCTTGTTCTTCTTATGACCGTGTCCAAAATCTTGATAGGCACCTCCTGGTACTGAAGATCTGTTTGTAAAACTATCTCTTCTTCCGGCACCCGTTCCCTTTCGGGCACCCTCAGGCATCTTCTCAGTTGGGATACATGGAACACTGGGTGTATATCGGACATCCCTTCTGGTAGTTCTAGACGGTATGCTACAGCTCCAATTCTCTTCAGTATTTGGTACGGTCCAATGTACCGAGGGGCTAGTTTCCCGTGTACTTGAAATCTCCGAGTCCCTCGAATAGGTGAAACCTTGAGATATACGAAGTCTCCTGGATTGAAGCTTACTTCTCGCCTCTTCTTGTCTGAGTAACTCTTCTGTCGGGATTGGGCAGCCTTTAGTTTCTCTCTAATTTCGGCCACTCTTTCTTCCGCTTCTTTTATGAATGCGGGTCCAACCAGGGCACGCTCCCCAACCTCTGACCACATCAAGGGGGTCCTGCACTTTCTCCCATAGAGAGCCTCGAATGGTGACATACCCAAGCTTGCTTGATAACCGTTGTTGTACGAAAACTCAGCGTACGGTAAGCTTTGTTCCCAGTCCTTGCCATAAGTAAGGACACATGCTCTCAGCATATCCTCCATAATCTGGTTCACCCTTTCCGTCTGACCGTCGGTCTGCGGGTGATAAGCCGAACTGAAGTCCAACTTGGTGCCCATGGCCTTATGCAAACTTTTCCAAAACCTAGAGGTGAATTGGGTTCCTCTATCCGAAACGATTCTGCTAGGCACGCCATGCAGCTTTACTATGTTGTCCACATAGAGTCGGGCTAGCCTCTCACCACCATAATTGGTCCGTACAGGTAGGAAGTGAGCGACTTTCGTGAGTCGGTCCACTATCACCCATATAGAGTCATGTCCTTTCTGCGTCTTGGGTAAACCTACTACAAAATCCATCCCTATCTCATCCCATTTCCAAACCGGGATGGGCAAAGGTTGCAGCAATCCTGCTGGTCTCTGATGTTCAGCCTTGATCCTTTGACAATTATCACAATGGGCGACGAATCTTGCAATATCCGCTTTCATTCCACTCCACCAATACTTTTGCCTTATATCTACATACATCTTGGTGGATCCTGGGTGGATGGAATATGCTGAGTTATGGGCCTCATCCATAATAGTCTGTCGGAACTCTCCTTCCTTAGGTACGCAAATTCTATCCTTGTACCATAAGGTTCCTTTGTCATCCACTCTAAAATCCGGTGCCTTGTCTTCTCCCGTATGCATGCGGATTCTCATCAAGTCCTTATCCGAACCTTGGGCCTTTCTGATCTGATCCTCCAAAGTAGGTTGAACACTCAACTTGTGTCTGGAACCCTGGGGAACGATGTGCACATTTAATTGTGCCATCTCTTCTTGAAGGTGGGTATTCTTAGGTCCATAAGGTTTTCGGCTTAAGGCATCTGCTACCACGTTTGCTTTGCCAGGATGGTAATGAATTACCATATTATAATCCTTAACTAGTTCTAACCACCTTCTTTGTCTTAAATTCAATTCTGGCTGGGTGAAGATGTATTTTAAGCTCTTATGGTCCGTGTAGACCTCACACCTATTCCCAATCAGATAGTGTCTCCATATCTTGAGGGCATGTACTACGGCTGCCAATTCCAAGTCATGGGTCGGGTAATTCTGCTCATGAGGCTTGAGTTGTCGGGAGGCATATGCCACTACCTTCCCACCTTGCATAAGGACACATCCTAATCCCTGGCGGGATGCATCACAATAAATGACAAAGTCCCGTTGGATGTCTGGCAAGGTTAGTACCGGGGCGGTTGCCAGTCTTCTCTTTAACTCCTGGAAGCTTCTTTCACATGACTCGGTCCAGGTGAACTTCTTCTCTTTCTTGAGTAGCTCTGTCATGGGTCGGGCTATCTTGGAGAATCCTTCAATAAATCTCCGGTAATATCCGGCTAAACCGAGAAATCTCCTGATTTCACTAACATTGGTTGGTTGCTGCCAATTGGAGACCGCTTCGACTTTTTCGGGGTCCACTGCTACTCCTTCCGCGGTCAAGATGTGACCAAGAAATGCTACTTTCTCAAGCCAAAATTCACACTTGCTGAACTTGGCGTAGAGCTTGTGCACTCTTAACTTTCCCAGAACCACTCGTAGGTGCTGCTCATGTTCATTGACACTCTTGGAGTAAATAAGTATGTCGTCAATGAAAACTACGACAAACTTATCCAACTCTTCCATAAACACCTTATTCATGAGATTCATGAAATAAGCAGGTGCATTGGTGAGTCCGAAGGACATCACGGTAAACTCATATTGCCCATAGCGGGTGACGAAAGCCGTCTTTGGAATATCACTTTCCTTAATCTTGAGCTGGTGATATCCCGACCTCAGATCTATCTTGGAGAAATACTTGGCTCCCTTCAACTGATCAAAGAGGTCATCAATCCTGGGAAGGGGGTATTTGTTCTTGATGGTGACTTCATTCAGTGCACGGTAATCTACGCACATCCTCATGCTTCCGTCCTTCTTTTTGACAAACAAGACCGGAGCTCCCCACGGTGATGAGCTCGGCCTAATGAACCCACTTTGTTGTAACTCTTCCAGTTGTTTCTTTAGTTCTGCCAATTCAGAGGCTGCCATCCTATAGGGCCTCTTAGCTATAGGAGAGGTTCCAGGGACAAGGTCAATGACAAATTCTATATCCCTATCTGGCGGCATCCCCGGGAGTTCTTCCGGGAAAACGTCTGAGTATTCATTTATTACTGGAACTTCTTCCAAGAATTCGGCTTTCATGCTAAAAACCATTGGATCCGGTCCACTTCCCCGAGTATGGCAGGTTACTTGCACTCCTTCTGGGTTGGTCAGGTGTACCACCTTGTCAGCACAGCTTATAAGGCCATTGTGCAGGCTTAACCAATCCATTCCAAGGATCACATCTATGCCTTTGGACTTAAGCACTACTAGGTCTGCTAAGAATTCTACCCCACTTAGGATGATCCTTACCCTAGAACAACCCAGCCGGCACTTTATGTCACCTCCGGGCGTTCGGGTTAATAGGGGTGTCTTAAGTAGCACTGTAGGTATATTGTGTTTCTCCACAAAACTCGAGGATATGAATGAATGTGATGCTCCAGAATCAAACAATATTGTTGCCAAAACTGAGCTGACTAGGAACTCACCGAGCACTACGCCCTGAGCGTCCTGAGCCTCCTGGGCGTTGATGTGGTTGATGCGGGCTCGTCCGAAGGACTGCTGGGGCGGCCCCATCTGCTGATTGTTGTTGCCGGTATTATTATTGCGGAGGGGTACACGATTGGCTCCTGATAAGGCTGGCCTTGGTCCATTTACTGAGTTGGAGAGGGCCGGTGCTGCCGGCTTGTTATTGGCATATGGGCAGTTTGCAATGAAGTGTCCTGTCTCACGGCAGTTGTAGCATGCTCGGGTATTGCTGCTGGCAGTAACTTGGCTTGTATTACTTTGTGGGGCCTTTATGGTGCTCTGGCTCTTGAACTGTCTTTGCTGGGTGTTGGGAGCTTGAGAGCCAGTGGCTTGTGGCTGGGTCCTATACTGCATAGGGGCTTGAGACTTGGTCACTGAAGGGCCAAAGTGCCTTGGTTTCTGGAAACGGTCCTGCTGACGAGCTTTGGCTTCTAGGAACTTACGCTTATTGTCTCTCTTTTCTTCTGCCATGGCTCTCTCAGTGATGATAGCCATGTTCATCAGTGTGTTGAAGTCTGGGTAGATGCATGGGGAGAGCAGCTTCTTAAGTTCGATATTTAACCCCTTTCTGAACATATCCTGCTTCTTTTCATCCTTGTCTACTTCCTCCGGTGCATAGCGGGCTAGTTCTATGAACTGGTATGTGTATTCTTCAACCGACCTGTTGCCTTGCTGCAGTTCACGGAACTCATCTGCCTTGCGTTTCATGGTGGCTGCTGGGATGTGATAGCGACGGAATTCATCCACAAACTCGTTCCAGGTAATAGCAGAGGCATCCTGCGCAGCTGCACAGTAGTTTTCCCACCAAGCTAAGGCAGTTCCGGTGAGCTGGTGAGCAGCTAAACGGACCTTGTCACGGTCTCCATGCTCAAATGGTTCGAGTTTCCTCTTGATAACGCGCAGCCAGTCATCTGCGTCCAAGGGGTTGTAGGAGCCTGCAAAGGTGGGTGGCTTGGTCCTCAGAAAGGCCGTCAGTTTGTCATTTGTATTCTGCTCCCGGGGCCTTGGGTTGGCGACGACATTGGTCAAGGCTTGCAGTAGGAGGTTCTGGTTGTTCAATACTTGCACCAGGTCAATGGCCGGTGGTGGTGGGGCATGTCGTGCTCCTACTTGGCTTTCTCCTCCCTGCTGGCTCACTTCCTGATCTTCCTGATCTCCCTGGTCGGGGGCTTGTCCTTGCACACCCTGTTGCCCCTCCGCACTGGGAGTGGCATGTGCCTGCCTTTGGAAGGCCCTGATATTACGCCTGGTGGCCGTCTGTGCATTGGGCAAAAACCCTTATGAGACTTTGCCTTGGTAGTAAGGGATGTTTTATTTTTGAAAAGGCAGCCTTCATTTACTACCGGCAATCACACAGGCTAACAAGCAACAAGCGCAAATAGTTTTATTTATTACGCTGGGGTACAACACTTGGGTGGGCACAGCTGGAATACGCACTACACGATCGGGTACAAAAGGCACAACATATGGGTAGGCACGACTCTAAACTCGGGGCCGGGACGGCTTCTCCCCTGGGGCACCTCTAGGGCATACTACTCACGGGGTGAGTCGTCTTCTAGGGCGGAGTGCACTTCCAGTGGAATGAGTAGCTCTTCCTCGTCGTCTTCGAGGATCCCATTTTCCTGGGGTTGCTCGACGGCTCCTCCTCCTGTGGCTGCAGCTGTCCCTCCGGTACCTTCGGGTGGAGCTTGCGGGGTCCTAAAAAGTCCTCCCCATCCCGTGATGGGTGTTCCGATTAGGACTCGGGTTTCCCCGATTGCCGGGACGGGCGTTCCGCCGTTGGTCCATTCTTGCATGCGCCGATCCTGGATTTGTCTGAGGCTTTCCTGAGCGACGGCTTCGCTACTTATAGCAGCCGCGGTCCTTGCTTCGGCTTGAGCCACCCGGATTTGGTGCATCCTCACTGCAAGCTCGGCTTGCTCAGCCCGGTGGGTTTGCTCCCTTAAGATTTGGGCTTGCTCGTCAAAGAGCTTGTCCAGGGAGACGAGGTATGCGACCACATGGTACAAAAGGTCTTCGCGTTGGCGGCGCCGTTCCAGGTTCCTCATGCGGGCCTGCCAGACTTGCGTCCTGATGACCGGAGGAAAGAGCCTCATTGGCGTGGGAATGAGGTGCTCTTCGAAGATCCGGCACAGGTAACGGAGAGCTTTCCTGATGGCCAAGGGATAGGCATCCTGATGTTGGAATCCCGTGGCAGTCACTCGCCATGGTTCGATGTCGGGGTGGCGGGTACTTCTGGCGATGGAGAGAACCACCCTACAGCGACGAGTACCGAGGTATTCGTACTCCCTGCTGTAGTACCTTGGGCGCTCGGTAATACCGAGGCGCTCTAGGGAGTTGATCAAAAGGCGGGGAAAACCAGGTTCCTCATGGCAAATGCCCTGGGTCCACCCATTCTCAGCCATCTGAAAATAAGGACAGGGTAAACAATCTGGCATAGGTGCAAAGAGAGTAGATAATTTTTATTATTACAACAGGGGTGGTACAGTTTTCATGGATACGTGGTTATTTGGGTAAGGTTCTAGCTCGGAATGCTAATCCTATCATGGAAACTCTTCCTCGATCATGATAGGGCGCTTCTTTATTGGGAGGCTTCGATCTTCGGTCTGTGTGCCTTTATCCCAGTGGGTTTCCATGGGTTCTTCTTCTTCTTCTTCTTCCTCTATCCATCCACCTATTCCGTTGCGGTTCTTGTATTCTTGCATCTGGGCTTGGAGGGCGGCTAAGGAACACTCGGCGCTGGCGGCCCTTGCCCGTTGTTCCTCCAGCTCCTGGGTTAACTTTTCAATCCCGTGGATTAGTTCCCTCAGTTGGGCCGTCTGTTCGCGGTAGAGTGCATCCAAGCCGGTAAGGTAGATGGATAGGTGGGAAACCGTATCTTCTAAATCTTCTTCTTCTCGTCCAAGCCCCCTCATCCGGGCAATCCAAGTGCGTCCCCTTCTCTCAGCGGGTGGGAAAAATCCCATTGGGGTCCGCTGAAGATGGTGCCTGTAAAGCACACGCAGCCGTCGCAGGGCTTTACGGGCGGCCCTTCGGTAGGTGTCGGGGAAGCGGAACCCAACGGTGGAGATGAACCAAGGGTCCACATCAGGGTAGCGGGTACTTCTCTCCACAAAAATCATAATGTCACACCGAAGGCTGCCTCCGGAGATGTATTCACGGTAGGCATACTCTGGTGGTTCCACAACCCCAACGCGTTCCAGGCTGAGCAATAATAATTTAGGAAGGCCGGGCTCTGCGTGGCAGATTCCGTTGACCCATCCATTGTCAGCCATCTGGAACAGGGCAGAAAAAACCAGTGGTGAGTGTTTGTGCAGAAAGATATCTAAATCAAAACAAGTCCTAGGGTTTAAAAAAAAAAAAAAAAAGGGTTTCGCTCTTAGGGTCACGTCCTACGGCCAACCTACGGCTCTGATACCACCTGAAGCGTCCCCTCATCCGAGGTGACTTAAATGTGATATCCAAATCAGTCCCAGGAGGCTGATACACATTTATTACATCAGATGGTACATTACCGTACAAACCTCCGAGGAGGCGGGCACTCGATACAGACGATAACTAGTAATAAAATAGCTATGGTAATACACCAAAGCGTGACCCACGCGGGATCCAACTCGGGCTCAGAGTAACACGCTAGCAGAAGCATCTTGCGGAGGACCAACACCACAGGCAGAGTTGGGCGCGGACACAACCCTTATTCGTCGTTTCCGATCACGTAGTCCGGGTCTTCCTCTGAGAAAACCACATATATATATAGGGTGAGTACAAAGGTACTCAACAAGTCCAACCACACCCGCAGAGGGGGTAATAACAGAGAAGATGCACGGTTATAGCAAGGGTGGGGTTAGGGTTTATTTGCGATAAAGCAAGATTTTACACATGCAAGGGTTTATTTAACAAAAACACTTTCTCAAAACATTTTTATAGTAATCGAATCTTAAGTAGTGTTGATCCTGCACAAAGGATCCAAGTTTTAGTGTCATCGAACTCGGCGTCTAGTAGCTTACTGCACAACTGCCGAGTATTTTCAAACCAACCTATGCCACAAGACCAGTAATCTCGAAACATCTATTGAAGTGACCATGCCGTAACGCGCCCAATACCGTGGACACGGCTATTCGAATAGATTTTTACACTCTGCAGAGGTTGTACACTTTACCCACAAGTAGGGTACCGCGCTACGAACACCTTAGTGTCGCGGCGGATCCTAACAAAGCCATTACCCACCTTAGCTGGATCTAGCTAGCCAACGCGGAAGCTACCACGGGATTAATGACTCATGAAGTCATAACCGGAATATCACTCACACAGATCGTATCCCTTCCCCATGGTCTCCCGTTACTTACCGCTCTCCAGTTTTGGCTAGTAGAACAACTAGTGGGGTTTATGCTAAGCCGTTGCCCACACAACGGTCGAGTGGTTGTACGATAAAAGGGTTAGGCAAGATGACACCCCAGTTCATCCTTATACCGACTAGACTGACATCTCATGCTCAACCACAAAGGTACAAGCACGCAAGCGGCATTTCGCACCGAAAACGCCGTCCATCCCGCCAGGTTAAGCCTTTCTTTTGTTTCCCCAACATTCCGTTCTGATCTTCTAAAACACCCGTACCCTTATCCTTAGTAAAGCGATTGTAATCATGGCTTACAATATAACGAGAGGAAAAACTAGGTAGCAGGTTTCTCTGTCATGTAGTTTACGCCTAGCCCAGCAAATCCTAGGTCATCGGGGTAGGGTTATAGCAATCAAGGGGTGGCTATCCAACCAGGTCTTGCAATAAAACAATGCACTTTACAAAACAGGCCAATAGGTTGTATTTATAAATCTAGGATAAGAATGCATCAAAGGATGGGATTGGACTTGCCATTCACAAAGCCTTCCGGGAAGTCCTGATCGAGGTATTGTCCTTCTGGCTCACGGCACTGGTTCTCGGACTCTTGCTCGTAGCACTGCTCGTCGACGGGCTCTCCCCCGGTCACCTCGTGATCTACGGCGCACATAAACAACATTCAATAAAGAAAAGAGGTAAAGGTTTTATCTACAAGCCCGAATCGGAAATAACTTAAGAAATAATGGTAGAAATAATATTTTCGGGGGATTTCTTGATGGCACGGCCGTCATTATGCTAGAAATGCCGTGGTAAAGTTTCAGGGCAAACGGGGGATTTTTGGCGCATAAAATAATAGGCCGAACGGGGTTTTAGGGAAGGAAATAGGGCCTGAGGACCTATTTGTGATTTCTGTCGGGGAGAGGAGGGCTTGATTGTAATTTCTAGAAATACTCAGGGTACTCTAAAAAGGGTCAGGGACCTATCCATAACTATTCTGTGTAGTGGGGGGTTCATTTTCTAAATAGAATGAGCAGGGGGGGTTTGTTTGTAAAGAGAGGGTAAGAGGGGGTGGGCTCTTGAGGGAATAGGCAAAAGGGGCAGGGGGTTCAGGGCAAAAGTGCCCTTCTTCCTCCTCCCGTTACCAGAGACAGGGGAAGGGATGGGGGCCGGCGGCGCCTCAAATCGCGGCGGCCCTAGGGCATGGCGCGGCCGGGGTAGGGGCTACACGGAGAGGGGAGTGAGGGGGATCCATTCCACCCCTCACCTTGGGTCGGGGCGGCGTGAGGCGGGCTGCCCACGGGGGCCAGGGGCGGCGGGCGGAGGTGCTGGCGGCGGCGGTGGAGCAAGGCCGGGGAGGGGCTGGGGGTTGCAGAGGGAGCTTGTGGCGGTGGAGAGGCGCGTCGCGGGGGGTATTTGTAGGCCGGCGAGGGGCTGGAAGGAGGGAGGCGCGGTGGAGGCCGGTGGCGGCAGTAATGGAGGTGGGGCGGCGGTGGTACGGGGGAGCAAGGCCGGGGAGGGGCTGGTCGTCGCTGCGCAGGGCAGGGGTTGGCGCGTAGCGGGGAGGGACGGCTGGGGGCGTGCGGCGCAGGAGCAGGCGGTCAGTGGCACGACGACGCGCCGGCAGCCGGCTCTGCTCGGTGCCGTGGCCGGCAGGGGCAACACGAGCGCCAAGACGGCACGGCGGGGTACGGCGCGCGCAGAGAGGGGCCTGGTTAGGCCGTCCTGTGGCGTCGTCAAAGGGGAGAGGGCGGTGGTGGTGGTGGTGACCGGCGCCGAGCTCTGCTCGGTGCTGTGCTGCGTGTGCAGGAGAGCGAAGGAAGCAGGAAGCAGGAACAGAGAAAGGAGAAAAGAGAAAGGAAAGGAAAAGGGGTAGGGGAAAAGAAAAGGAGGGAGGGGGGAGGTCCTGCGTCGGCGGGATTCGCGGCGAGGTCGCGCGCGTGCGACGCGACGCGTGAGGGGAAAGAGCCGTGTCGGCGGAATTCGCGGCGACGGTCGCGAATGCGGAGTTGAGCATGCGGCACGTCGCGGGGGTCGAGGAAAGAAAAAGGATGGTGGTCAATCAGCGGCGAAAAGTCGGGAGATGTGTCGGCGATTAGGGGTTCGGACGGTAAGGGTTTAGGATCGACCCGAGTTTGTCGAGAGAATATTTTCTAGCGAGCGATTCGTGCTGTAATTTAGATTAGGTAGAAACGCGGGCGTTACAATGATCTTCCGAATTTTTGGAATAAATCAGAATGTAATCAATGAAGACCACTATTAATTTGTCGAGTTCTTGCATGAAGACAGAGTTCATGAGATACATGAAGTATGCTAGTGCATTAGTAAGACCAAACGACATAACCAGATATTCATAGAGTCCATATTTGGTGGAAAAGGATGTTTTTGGAATGTCACTCGGCCTGATCTTAATTTGATGATATCCGGAGCGGAGGTCAATCTTAGAGAATACCCTAGCTCCAGCTAATTGATCAAATAGAATGTCAATGCGGGCAGAGGATACTTATTTTTGATGGTTACCGCATTGAGAGGATGATAATCTACACATAACCTTAGGCTATTGTCCTTCTTTTTCATGAACAGGGCTGGAGAACCCCTGGTGAAGCACTCGGACGAATGTAACCCTTATCAAGGAGGTCCTAGAGTTGGATTTTTTAGCTCTGCCAGCTCATTGGGTGGCATACGATAGGGCCTCTTAGAGATGGGGGCTGTACCGGGTTGTAGTTCTATGACAAATTCAATATCCCTGTCCGGGGGTATTCCAGGCAAATCATCTAGAAAAACATCTGGGTATTCGCAAACAATAGGGATGTCCTTTAACTTAATCCCTTCTATAGCATAGGCACAAGAGTTGTTACACTCCGTTTGGAAGACAGAGGATAGTAGTGTCATGTTCGGGTGAATCTATCTCCACAACTCGGGAAGAGATATCTAATGACACTCGATGCCTAGTCATCCAATCCATGCTAGGAGGACATCCATTCCTCTAGGTCCAATAACAGTAAATCCATTTTTTATCAAATTGCTACCCAACTGAATTGGACTTTCTATAGATTGATTTGATGAAATTTTACTGCCAGGAGTTGTTATCATATAGGCTCCATTAGTAGGATAGAAATCCAGGCCTACTTTTGTCCCACATTTTGAACTGATAAAACTATGGGTTGCATCGGAATCAAAAAGTATAATCACGGGTTGATGGTTTATAGAGAAAGTACCCGTCATTATTGGCGCACCCTCGGGGAGTTCGGAGAGAGTTGTGAAGTTCACCCTCCCCTAGCGGACTTGTACCATCTGCGGGTGGTGCCACGGAGTTGTTGAGCCGCGAACAGTGCCTTGTTCGCGTCTGAGCATGGTGCAGATAACAATGCGAACTTGGACTCTATAGTGCGAAGCCATGCATCAGCCTCGAGGGGTTCGTCTGTTTTATGGAACAACGGGGGCTGAGTATGAGAAAGTCTTGGTAACCAGCCGAAGGATATTCATCACGGCGTTGGAAGGTGTGATGAGACTGTTCATCTGGGCCTGTACTAGCTGTTAAGGAGTTCTGTCTGTCATGCCATGATTCTGCTAGATTTGGCCGTGCTGGTGGCGGTTGTTGGGAACCGCTAGCTTGGTCTGGCCGGAAACCTTCCGGGGTTCCACGTGTAGCTCCAACCATCTGAAACAAAGGAGTTGTCCATTATCAACAACATATTCTTACTCCTATTTTAAGAAGGTATACCACTGCTAAACAGATATGTAATTTACATATTCTGTTTAACCAACTCATTCAAGGTGCAAAGGTGTTGAAACCAGACAATGGAACACAAGGCTTAGATTATAGAGCAAACACTGGTTGTCCTTCATATATTACATCAGGATGGTTCGATTGCTACGGGTCAAGCCATACGTACACAGGCCATCTATGTTACAGCAAATGGCCCTGGGTCTAGGTAGACTACTCACTATTTATGTCACACATTCTACACTGGTTACATCTGAAGAATCGATGATTTAGATAGACTAAAAATCATCGAAGTCGCCTACGGAGGATTGGCTGCCGGAAGAGGAGTAATCTGGCTGAGGATTAGGCTCCGGGTTCCCGTGCTCGGAGTCGAGATTAGAAACTCCCTCAATTTCCTACGGGTCTTCTTCTTCGCCTTCAGGTGCTACAGGTACAGCAGGAGGTGCTGGCTGCTGCTGGAGTTCCTCAACGTGAGCGAGGGCGTCGTCAACCTCAAGGATAAGGTCGTGGACTTACTCCTGGAGGAACTCGATAATTGTGTCACGTTGAGTGATTATTGCATCACTCTCATTGATCTGATCCTCCCGGTGGATAATAGTCTCATTCCGCTCTGCGATAACTTACTCCTTTTCCGTGACCAATGCTTCAAGTGCTTCTATCTGAGTGACCTATCGATCAACATTTCTGTAGTGTCCTTGAGCTATACTGGTCACATGACTCATACCGTGGCGCAACACAATCTGATAGTGGTGCTGGGCATTCATAAACCTGATGGTGCCACGAAGCGTCTCTTCGGCTAAATATCCCAGCATGTGGCCATAATGAGCTATCCGGAAATTCCACTCGGGATCACTGGAATCTATTGCAGGAAAAAGGCCGATAGGATGCCCGGCAACTTCCATAGGATGCTGATTGCAGAAAGTGTGGATGGCCTCAAGAGCTGCTGTCTCAATGGTGTTGAGAAGACGATAGCCAACCACATCGACCTCGATGGGCTGCCAACGAGAACGAAAAGGATGCTGAGGAATGGTCATCTTAACTCGGCACCGAGGGAACACCTTCTTCCCTATACTCCACTCCATCATACTGTGGGGGCTCGGTGTAGAAGAATAGCCTAAGTGACTCCCATAAGAGACGGGGAAAACCCTCCCAGTGCAAGGCATTAGTATGGAGATGCCCTGCATGATTCCAAAAGACATTTGAAGGAGCCGCCATCTGAAGCAAGAATTCAAATGGTGAGATTTTGAAGGATACCAAGACTTAACTAAGGCTCCACAAGAATCCTATTGAAACCACACTAGAGATAGACAACACTCTATACGTCCTTAAGGAACAACACATTTAATGCACTTATTTTGCTGAATGATGGATTATGCATGCACGTACTATTCGACCTCACAACCAAAACAATTGCCAAATATCTTCGGACTTACGTGATTAGCTTCGGTGGCATAATACATATCTCACTAATAACTAATCGATAAGTCCTATCCGTCTTAACCTCTTAATCGTGGTTAGTGTACCTGCAGAAGACTATAGGTATATAACTTGAACCTTTCATGGCAGCACGACATGAAGTGTCCCCAAACAGTACTGTTCACTATAGAAACAGTATTCGTACAATTTCCGTCGTACGGACGATGTTAGCATACGTTACATCTGCAACATATTCACGGGGGGTACCGTTTAAAATGAGGGTATGAACAGTGATCACCATACCCTGTGCCGAACCATATACTCCCAAAATGATCAACTAATCATTGATATATTAGCAGCATCTCAAGTAAGCCACTGCTTGAGAAACAGCGTTCGTTCGCATCACCGACGGGAAGGCCAATCTCCCTCAGTTGGCTGAGGATCCTTACCTTCTTACTTCTTGTCTCAATATGGAGGAACAAAACAATACAACTAGATATCTAGGGTTGGTTGTGATTGAAAGTAAGTTTTAACAGAAAGTAGTGCTGCAGGTTAGAGCTGAACTATACACATATATATACTAGTAGCCACCTGATTATTCCCATATAAACCCTTAGGGCTTTACAATCTAAGTACCAAACTTAACAATTCCAACGTGATTTGTAGACTCTTTTGTTAAGCAAAATTTTATCCCGAAAACATTTTTAAGAGCTGTTGCAGTTTTAGTGTTGATTGTAAAAGTAAACCTACAGCTCTGATACCAGCTGTGGCAGAACCGCCTGAATTATTTCGGCTCAAGTGCGCTAGTCATTGCTACGCACTTTAAACGGAACAATCCATTGGTCTGTCGGGTCACCGCTTGATACAACCCCGGTTCAACAGGATCGAAGTAGGTTTACCTCGCACGAAGGCGAGTTTACAATCACACCACAGCTCGCCAAGTTTTTAATTTACAGAGACAATAAATATTATTACAAACTATTTCAAGCTTAAAGTAAACTTATACAAACATTGTTTAACACAACAAGCTAAACAGCTTGCACAGAGTCACAGTGGAAAAGATTTATACGCCACTACTCACGTCGCGAAAGTTGACACCACGCTCAGCCCGAAACATGGCGTCATTCCGGAGGGTCATTGCCGGCCGGGGACGGATCCCACTCCACGGACCAGCCAAACGGAACAGAGAACGGCCACGCTAGACTATCTATTTGGTTTTCACCGGCCATACCTGAAAAGCAGACTAGCAAGACTGAGTATGCTAATACTCAGCAAGACTTACCCGTTTCATGGTATACTTTGCCATGTAACTAGACTTATGAAGGCTTGTAATGGTTCTGGGTTTAATTTCAGCTGAAAAGCAACAAAGAGTATGATCTAACTTTCATGTTTTAGCTTTCAGTTTCTAGTTGCATTAACCATTCTAGGTAAGCACCTATTCTAGACAAACAAGGTAGAGATTAACATCCATCAATATTATTCCAACAATAGTTATTGTTCTTACTCTATGTGGCAGAAGGAATAAGCAGTCTCAATCTCCGCGAGAAACGGACGATTCTGAATCGACTTTCATAACCTTCCAAGGGCAAACCTAACTCACACGCTTGGAACATCCAATGATCGTTCCGAAGCAACCGTTTGCCTTTCATTCCGACTCGTTGATCAGGGCCACCAGAAGCGACTGTAGGACCATACGCACATCCAATGTGCAGGGCGTACATCTGTAGCGTGACTACATGACCGTACTCCTGTCTGCTGTGCGGAACATATTTCTGCATGTCGGTGCGTGTGCGAAAAACCAAAATACGAGTGGTGGGGGTATGTCCACTCCTCGGGCCGATCGGTTACTAGGCTTACCGCTTACCATATTTCGTGGTATGTGGCTAGTACTTTCAAACACTTAACCACAGCTACCACACACTGCGACCTTATCAACTTTTATCAACACAGACAGGGTAACCTCCAAGTTATGATACTACACATGACCCCGTCCATCATCCTTATTGTGACAGTTCATGTATTCGTAATGCTAGACATATATTTGTTAGTGTGAAGTATGTGTTTGTTTGTATAAAGCTCATGTGTGTTTATGTGAAGCTCTTGAAAATTTAAAGTGCAAGTAAAAAGGGTATTTTTGTAATTACAGAAAAACTTAGGGTTGTTTTTGTAAAATTTATTCGGAGAAGGATAATTTCGAAATAAGTGAAAGGTGGTTTTGTAAACATGTTTTTCTTATGTTATCCCTTGTAAAAATAAATATTTATTTGAAAGTTGTATTTGAAATGTGTGTGTTGAAGTGTGTAAAAATTTTGGGTAAAATGGTAAAAATAAGGGTATTTATATAATTTTATAAAAGTACAAGTCTTTTTATGCAAATGTTTGATTTACAAAAGTAACTTTCACATTTACTCAGGACTAAAGTGTAAAAAGTGCAAGTCATCATGATATGTCTATCCAACCATTATGACGAGTCTATCCCGTCATCATGACATGTCATAAATGCTTGCATTTAGGTCCTGAATATTATAAAATTTTACTCTTTAGGACAAAAGTAATTCAAATTCGACTTTTGTTCAAAGATTCACGTGTAAAAATATAAGTTTTGAGTTTTTGAACTTGAGCCTAAAGCAATGTTGTAGAGTTTGAAAAACTCTCCAACTTTTGTTTTGGGCATTTCTTCATTGGGGTTTTAAATCAATGGGAAATTTTGCTTTACAAACAGGTCCCTATAGTTTTCTGAAATTGCGCATAAGTCCTTGGGGAAATTTGTTCATCCTTCTCCTCTGTTTCTTTTCTCCCAGGAGTCTCTATCCTTCTTTCCTTCCTTCACTGGCAGCAGCATCTCCTTTTCCCTGCCTCCTTTTCTCTTCTCCACGCGGCACTAAGTCAGGCGAGCAGCACAACACAAGGCTCGGGCGGATCCAGGCAGCAGCGGCCCCGAGCGGCACAGGCAGCAGCGGCCCGAGCAGCGGCCGGCGCTGGGGCAGCACGCGGGCAGGCGGCGGCTCGGCGCGCGAGCAAGCGGGCCCAGGCACGCGGATGGCAACGGCCCAACCGGAGGCACGCTGGGCAAGCGGCTGGAGCGGAGGCGAGCGCGGCCTAGGTGCGCGAGCGGCGGGCGCCAGCGCAAGTGAGCCGGCGGTAGCTCGGGCGGAGCGCGGCTCACGCGCTGGGCGGCTCGGCTGGCGTGGGTGGCGCTGGTGCAGGCGCTCTGCAGGCGGGCCCGAGGCAGGTGGTGCGCAGGTGGCGAGCAGGCGTGCGCAGGCGGGCGGCAGTTGCTGGCTCGATGCAGCGACAGCTTGAGGCCGGAGCGCGTGGACCAGGCGCTGCGCAGGAGCAAGCTGGCGCAAGACGACTCAGGCGTCGCTAGAGCATGGACACGGGCGTGCGTGGGCGCGGCATTGGCAGCACCAGTGCAGGGCGCGTGGGAGGCGTGGAGCAGGCGTTGGCGTGTGGCTCGGCTTGGGCGCGACGCAGGTGCCGGCGGCGCGCAGCGCGGAGCGCAGAGGTGGAGCAGCAGCACTGGGCCAGTGCAGGCATGCGTTTGCGGCTCGGAGTGGGCGCGGCGCAAGCACGCGGTGCAGGAGAGCATGTGCGGGCAGTGCCAAGCGGGCGGCGTGAGCGAGCGCACAGGTGGAGCCTTAGCGCGGCAATTTGACGTGGGCTAGCATGAGAACAGCAAGGCCCCGCGCGTGGAGTACCTGGTGATGGTCTGGCACGGGCAATGCAATGCAGGCAGGACGCGATGCGGGCCAAGGACGCGTGCGGTTCGGGCGTGCGCGGATGAAGGTGAAGCGTGGCGGCTCGAGGCAGACCCACACCGAGGGCAATGAGGCCGCACGGCGGTAGCTTGGCGAGGATGGCCGCGGAGAGACCTGCGATGCGGCAAGATCGGAGCGAAGCGCGGGTCCAGCAACAAAGGAAGGAGGAGGAGCTATGCAGAGTGACGACGTGCAGGGCAGCGACGCCGCGACCGAATTGGTGTACAGGAAGGTCGCATGCGGTGCGGGAGGTGCTGCAGCGCGACGATTCGGGGCGGACCCGCCCAGGGGGCAGTAGAGTCGCGCGTAATTGTAACATCCTGAAAATTTTACCCAGAAATCACGCGCTAAGGTTTTCGTTTTCGAGAACCGTTCCACCGAAACCCTAAATTTCCCGGCACCCGAATCCAATCGCAGTCACGCCATCTTTTCCCCCCCTCGTGCAGCGCGCGAACGCCGCGCGCGCGTAACCGACCAGCCGCGGTCACCGCCGTGAAATTCGCCGCGCGGTCGCCGCGCGAATCCCGCCGGCGCGCGTCACTTCTCCCCTTTTTCCATTATTTTTTCCGTTTTTCCTTTTCTCTCTTTCCCTTTTCCTTTTTCCATTTTCCTTTTCCCTTTTCTTCCTCCCTTTCTCCTTTCTCCTTCCTGTTTCTTCCTCCCTGCTCCTCTGCTCCCGAGCGCCACCCCCGCACACCGCTCCGGCCTCTGGCGCCCCTGCCCTTGCGCGCACGCCACCCCGCCATCGCGCGCACGCCGCCGTACGCGCGCGCCGCGACCCTCGCGCGCACGCGCTTCACGCGCAAACGCACGGCCGAGCCGCGACGCGCTCGCGCACGCGCCGCCCGCACGGCCGCCGCGCCGCCCGCCGCTGCCGCGTCCGCCTCGCCGCCCGCGCCCTTCCTGTGCCGCACAGCCCGCCGCGCCGTCCCTTTGCCCCGGACTCGCTGCCGCGCACCGCACGACGACAAGGCCGAGCCGCCATTAATGGCGCTCCGCGCCGCTCGCCAGCCCCACCTACCCCGGCCTCCCCACCGCGGCACCCGCCTATAAATAGGCCCCCACCCCCTCTCTCTCCCCCACGGCCTCCACCGCCACTGCCCGCCTCCCCACGCTCCCAGCGCCGCCGCCGCCGCCGCCCGCCGTGGGCACGCCCCCTCGCGCCACCCCGGCCCAAGGTGAGGGCGGGGATCGAATCCCCCCCTCCTCCTCTCCCTTTTTCCCCAAAACCCTAGCCGCAATCGAGCCCCGGGCCGCCGGATTGGGCCGGCGCCGAGCTCCTCTCCCCCTCCCCTGTTTCCCACGGCTAGAGGAAGAAGAAAGGGCTATTTTGCCCTTAGCCCCCTCCCTTCTTCCCTAACTGTTAAATAGCCCCCCACTCTATTGGCCTTTTGCAAGAAAGCCCCTGTTTACTATTTTCTTTCAAACTAAGCCCCCCACAATGCAAACTTATTTCCAAATAGGCCCCC
>NW_020356291.1:0-55000 GCF_002211085.1 Panicum hallii
TTACTGAACGAAAGTCCATGCAAAACTGGCCGAACTGGTGCCATTAACGCACAAGTTTGCTAAACGAAGTTGTGTCGAAATTTTTAGCAACGAACGCAACTGATCCACTCCGTTGGACCCAAAAGTCATATTTAAGGGTTTTTCGGACCGTTTCGTTACTGCACGAAAGTTCATGCAAAAGTGGCCGAACTGGCACCATTAACGCACAAGTTCGCTAAACGAAGTTGCGTTGGAACTTTTCGCAACGAACGCACCCGATCCACTCCATTGGACCCAAAACTCATGTTTTGTGGCGTTTCAGACCGTTTTGTTACTGCAGGAAAGTCGAAGCAAAATTGGACGAACTGGCACCATAAATGCATAAGTTCGCTAAACAAAGTTGAGTTGGAAATTTTTCACAACGAGCGCACCCGATCCATTCCATTTGACCCAAAACTCTATTTAGGACCGTTTTGTTACTGCACGAAACTCGATGCAAAACAGCCCGAACACGCACCATTAACGCACAAGTTCTCTAAACGAAGGTGCGTTGGAACTTTTCGCAACGAACGGAGCCGATCCACTCCATTGGACCCAAAACTCATGTTTTGGGGCATTTCGGACCATTTTGTTCCTTTCCGAAAGTCGATGGAAAACTGGCCGAACTAGCGCCATTAACGCCCAAGTTCGCTAAATGAAGTTGCGTTGGAATTTTTAACAACAAGCGAACCGATCTACTCCATTGGACCCAAAACTCATATTTTGGGGCGTTTCGGACCATTTTGTTACTACACGAGAGTCGATGCAAAACTGGCCGAATTGGTGCCATTAACGCACAAATTTGCTAAACGAAGTTGCGTCAAAAATTTTCGCAACGAACGCACCTGATCCACTCCGTTGGACCCAAAAGTCATATTTTGGGGTGTTTCTGACCGTTTCGTTACTGCACGAATGTTGATGCAAAACTGGCCGAACTGGCAGCCTTAACGCACAAGTTCGCTAAACGAAGTTACTTTGGAACTTTTCGCAGCGTACGCACCCGATCCACTCTATTGGACCCAAAACACATGTTTTGGTGCATTTCGGACCGTTTCGTTATTGCTCGAAAGTCGATGCAAAACTAGCCGAACGGGCGCTATTAACGCCCAAGTTCGCTAAACGAAATTGCATTGGCATTTTCACAACGAACGCACTTGATCCACTCCATTGGACCCAAAACTCATGTTTTGGGGCGTTTCAGACTGTTTTATTACTTTTCGAAAGTCGATGCGAAACTGGCCCAATTGGGGCCATTAACGCCCAAATTCGCTAAACGAAGTTGCGTTGGAATTTTTCACAACGAGCGCACCCGATCCACTCCATTGGACCCAAAACTCATGTTTTAGGGCGTTTTGGACCGTTTTGTTACGGCACGAAAGTCGATGCAAAATTGGCCGAAGTGCTACCGTTAACGCACAAGTTCACTAAACAAAGCTGCGTCGAAATTTTTCACAACGAACGCACCTGATCCACTCCGTTGGACCCAAAAGTCATGTTTTGGGGCGTTTCGGACCATTTCGTTACTGCATGAAAGTCGATGCAAAATTGGCCGAAATGGCACCTTTAATGCACAAGTTCGCTAAACGAAGTTGCGTTGGAACTTTTCGCAATGAACGCACCCGATCTACTCCATTGGACCCAAAACTCATGTTTTTGGACTGTTTCATTACTTCATGAAACTCGATGCAAAACTTGTCGAACTGGCGCCATTAACGCATAAGTTCGCTAAACTAAGTTGCGTTGGAATTTTTCACAACGAGCGAAACCAATCCACTCTATTTGACCCAAAACTCATGATTTGGTATGTTTTGAATCGTTTCGTCAAGGCAGAACCTCAAGGCAGAACCCAAAACTCTATTTGACCCAAAACTCATGGTTCGGGAGAACCTCAAGGCAGCTCAGTCATGCCAGAAAAGCTATGCCGACAAAAGAAGACGTGCCATCAGCTTCGACGTCAGGGACCACGTGTACCTCAAGGTCTCCCCGATTCGTGGAACTCGGAGATTCCAAGTGCGAGGAAAGCTATCCCCACGCTTTATTGGACCCTTCCCAGTCCTCAAGAAAGTTGGAGCTATTGCATACAAGATTCGCTTGCCGGATGAGATGTCGGGTATACATGATGTCTTCCATGTGTCCCAACTGCGGAAGTGCCTGCGAGTACCGGAAGAGCAAGTGGTTCAAGATACCATCGACCTGCAAGAAGACCTACAGTACCAAGAAGTACCCGTGAGGATCTTGGACAAGGTGACCCGGCGAACTAGGACCTCTAGTGTCACCATCTGCCGAGTGCAGTGGAGTCGACACACGGAAGCGGAAGCCACGTGGGAACGCGAAGATGAGCTTCGAGCAGAGTTCCCCCACCTCTTCGAAGACGGCGAATCTCGAGGATGAGATTCCTTCTAAGTGGGGTAGGTTTGTAACGCCCCGGTTTTCATCTTCTAATTAAGCGAGGTCAATCAAGATCAGATCAGCTAGTTGACTAATTAATCAACCAGCTAAGCAAGCAAGTAAATAAGAAAAGATGAATAATTTCCCTTGGGCTAGGCCCTTCTGCTCTCTCTCTCCTGCCGACCAGCCTGCTCCGCCTTTCTTTTCCCACAAGCAGCTCGATGCTACTCCATTCATGCGTCGTCCTCTTCCTGGCAACTTTGATGCATGCTGCTGCTTCTGCTACTATCATCGTTGCTGGCCTTTCTTCTTTCTTCCTCTTGTAACAGCACAGTGCTGCCCATGTCGCTTTCCTCTTGCTCTACACCGGCATCCTTGGTGCTGCTGCAAATCAACGCAGCCTCCTCGCTGTTTGCTGCCCTCCGTTGCAGTGACTTTCTCCAAGTCCAACACCCCGCTGCAGCACCAAGCAACGCCACTTGACCTGCTGCCGCTCGTCGCCGTTCGCACGGCACGCCAAGGCAAGAATCCCGCTGCTGCCCATCACTGCTGCGTCGCCTCGCTGCCCAGCTCCTCGTGGCCGCCGCCCGACGTGACGCCGCGTGCGCGTGCCGGTCAGCGACCAAGCCGAGCATCCCGCCGTCACGATTCTCCACGCCGCCGAGCGTCTCGCTGCCCCGCCTAACCTGTCACCTCGCTGCTCCCCGTCTTGTCGCGACGCCGCGTGCACGCGCACCTCGAAGCTAGAGCAGCAAGCCGCGCCTTTCGCTGGTCGCCCACGTGCTCGGTGCGCCGCGGGTCCCCGCTACACCGGCGACCAGCGCTGCACGCCGCTGCACTCCCGTCTATAAAAGCCGCCGTGAGCTGCCATAGAAACCCCCTGCCGCGCCGTTCTTGTTCGTTCATCTTGCTGGTAAGAGCCGAGCCCTTCTTTCTTTTCTTTCTTCCCCGTTGAGCCACCAAGTGCACCATCGATCTCCCTGCTGGAGCTGCGCCGGCCAGCCCAGCCACCCAGCGAGCCTTCCCTCCACCCGAGCCACCTGCCCAGCCTGCAGCCGAGCCAAGAGCCCTTCTTCCCCGTGCCCTCCGCGTGTGCCCATGGCGCTGTCCGCGGCGACTCGTCGCTGGCCGACGGCAGCCCCTCCCTGCCTCAGCCGAGCCTCCCCACACGTTCCTTGTGCCCTGCACCACGTCCTAGTGCTGAAATCCCAGCCGGAAACAACCCGAAACGCGAACTCCTATGCACAGCCATGCTGTACCGACCTTCGGCGGTGAACTGACACTGTTCCGGCCATCTTCCGGCCAGGCCGACCCCACCAATAGCTCCGCATCATCGATACCTTCCCCAGCATCATGTCCTCTTGACCCCTAGAGCCCCGAGTTCGCCGGCAGCGAGCTTTCCGGCGAACTCCTCTGCTGCCCGACCCACTTCCAGCGATGAGCTGGCACCTCTCTGTTCATCTTCCGGTGATGCCGAACCCACCATAAGATTCGTCTCTTTGAGATCTATACTGGCATGTAGTCCTCCTTGACCCCAGCCTCCGGACCTCGCCGGCAGCGAGGAAATCGGCGAAATACACTGCTGCACAGCCAATCTCCGGCGACCAATCCCCACGCGGTGCACCTGGTCCGCGCTGGACCGCCCTCACACCCCCCCACGCTGGTCCATGGCCCGTGAACTTAGTACGCAGCACAGCAGCCTTTCTCTTTTTCTTTTTCGCTTTTCTTTTTCCAGGAACCTTGAGAAATTCATATCTTCTTCGTTTTAACTCTGATTTCGACGATTCTTGTTTCTAAATTCATCTAAAATCAAACTCTATCATATGAAACCAAATTTGTGCAATTTTGTGATATTTGATTGTATTGTTTGCATGGATTCTCGTGTGCTTGCGTCGACCCGAAGCAGAGCCCGTCCCAGAGCAGGACCAGGGGCCAGGAGACCAGGAGCGCGGCGACGCCGGCGACAACGAGAATGAAGGCAAGTTTCACCGACCCTTTGATCACGTTGAACCCAAGTGAGGCTACCTGTAGAAGCCTGCATTATAGGATCCACATGAGATATTGAGCCGAGTGATTGAGTGAACCCCCTGCATGAGCTTTGCTTGCATATTGCTATGATGTCTTGCATGATCATACTTGGTGCTCTTGGATATTTGATGATGGAATGGTATGGGATGTGAGACCAGGGCAGATGGATGAGTTGGGAGTAAGCGCTACCGTGGTGGTAGACTTACGTGCGAGTGCCACCTTGGTGGTGGACTCGCGTTGGTATGTTGAGTTAGAGGCTGCCCTGGTGAGCCTAAGGACCGAGTTGTTTCAACATCTCACCTGACTTATTTTAGTGCGGCCACACGTCCCTGTGTGGGCAGGGTTTAGCTTAATCCCACTAGCTCACCTGACAGTCGTCTAGATGAGGTTGCTTATGATATGGGTGTAGACTGAGCGTGGTCAGGACCCGAGGGATTGGACGGCTGGGCTGGGGTGATGCTATGGCTGGGTGTCAGCTATGTCGGGCTGTTCGCTAGAGCAGTTCGAGCGTGTGTGTTTTTGCGACCTCTGCAGAGTGTACAATCCATTTGAATGGTCCGTGTCCTCGGTTAGGACAAGTTGTGGTGTGGTCCTAACAACTAGATTGAGCTACCTGAGATGAACTGGTAAGGGAAATGTCTCAGGGTGAGGCATTTGATTTGCATTTTGCATGTTATTTCTTGTGCATTGCATTTATTCTGGCAATCCCCTCCGTGGCGAGGTGGAACTTGTTGAGTACGTTTGTACTCAAACGTTGTTGATACCCTTCAGAGGAGCCCGATCCAGACTACGTCCCGGAGGACTACGAGTAGGGCGCGTCCGCACCCAAGGTGCTAGATGGAGCACTCGTTGGAGCCAGAGCTGCTGCTACATGTGTTTTTAGTTCTTATTATCATAATGTTGTTAGCTGTTGCGTATATCGTTCGTTTTGCGCCGTTGTAATCCCGTGAACTATGTAAGCTATGTATGAACTCTGTCTCCATTTGAGTAATGTATGAGTACTTTGTGTCTATTCGAGTACTCGTACATTGTTAGCACCAATCTTTGGATTGGGCGCTGCACAAAACTGGCCAAACTGGCGCCGTTAACGCCCAAGTTTGCTAAACGAAGTTGCGTCGGAATTTTTCACAACGAGCGCACCCGATCCACTCCATTGGACCCAAAACTCATGTTTTAGGGCGTTCCGGACCATTTCGTTACTGCACGAAAGTCGATGCAAAGCTGGCTGAAGTGGTGCCCTTAACACACAAGTTCACTAAACGAAGTTGCGTCGAAATTTTTCACAACAAACGCACCTGATCCACTCCATTGGACCCAAAAGTCATGTTTTGGGGCGTTTCAGACCGTTTCTTTACTGCATGAAAATCGACACAAAACTGGCCGAGCTGGCAAAATTAATGCACAAGTTTGCTAAACGAAGTTGCATTGGAACTTTTGCAACGAACGCACCCGGTCCACTCCATTGGACCCAAAACTCATGTTTTGTGGCGTTTCAGACCGTTTCGTTACTGCACGAAAGTCGAAGCAAATCTGGCCGAACTGGCGCCATAAATGCATAAGTTCGCTAAACAAAGTTGAGTTGGAGTTTTTCATAACGAGCGCACCCGATCCACTGCATTTGACCCAAAACTCATGATTTGGGATGTTTAGTACCATTTTGTTACCGCACGAAACTCGATGCAAAACAGCCCAAACACGCACCATTAACGCACAAGTTCGCTAAACGAAGTTGCGTTGGAACTTTCACAATGAACGCACCCGATCCACTCCATTGGACCCAAAACTCATGTTTTCGGGCATTTCAAACCGTTTTGTTACTTTTTCGAAAGTCGATGCAGAACTGGTCGAACGGGCGCCATTAACGCCCAAGTTGGCTAAACGAAGTTGCGTTGGAATTTTTCACAACGAGCGCACCCGATACACTCCATTGGACCCAAAACTCAAGTTTTGGGGCGTTTCGGACAGTTTCACTACTACACGAAATTCGAAGCAAAACTGGCCGAACTGTCACCAATAACGCACAAGTTCACTAAATGAAGTTGGGTCGGAATTTTTCGTAACGAACGCACCCGATCCACTCCATTGGACCCAAAACTCATGTTTTGGGACGTTTCGGACCGTTTCATTACTTTTCAAAAGTCGATGCAAAACTGGCTGAACTAGCACCATTAACGCCCAAGTTCGCTAAGCGAAGTTGCGTAGGAATTTTTCACAACGAACGCACCCGATTCACTCCATTGGACCCAAAACTCATGTTTTGGGCATTTCGGACCGTTTTGTTACTTTTCAAAAGTCGATGCAAATATGGCTGAATTGGCGCCATTAACGCCCAAGTTTGCTAAACAAATTTGCGTTGGAATTTTTCACAACGAGCGCACCCGATCCACTCCATTGGATTCAAAACTCATGTTTTGGGGCATTTCGGACCGTTTCGTTACTGCACGAAAGTCGATTCAAAGCTGGCTGAACTGGTGCGATTAACGCACAAGATTGCTAGACGAAGTTGCGTCAAATTTTTTCGTAACGAATGCACCTGATCCATTCCATTGGACCCAAAGCTCATGTTTTGGGGCGTTTCGGACCGTTTCATTACTTTCCAAAAGTCGATGCAAAACTGGCAGCACTGGCGCCATTAACGCCCAAGTTCGCTAAACGAAGTTGCGTTGGAATTTTGACAACGAGCGCACCTGATCCACTCCATTGGGCCCAAAACTCATATTTTAGGGAGTTTCGGACCGTTTCGTTACTGCACGAAAGTCGATGCAAAACTGGCCGAAGTGGTGCCATTAACGCACAAGTTCACTAAACGAAGTTGCATCGAAAATTTTCGCAACAAACGCACCTGATCCACTCCGTTGGACCCAAAAGTCATGTTTTGGGGCGTTTCGGACCGTTTCATTACTACACGAAAATTGATGCAAAACTGGTCGAACTGGCACCATCAATGTAAAAGTTCGCTAAACGAAGTTGCGTCGGAACTTTTCGCAACGAACGCACCCGATCCTCTCCATTGGACCCAAAACTCATATTTTGGGATGTTTTTTACCGTTTCATTACTGCACGAAAGTCGATGCAAAACTGGCCGAACTGGTGCCATTAACGCACAAGTTTGCTAAATAAAATTGCGTCGAAATTTTTTGCAACGAAAGCACCTGATCCACTCCGTTGGACCCAAAAGTCATATTTTGAGGTGTTTCGGACCGTTCCGTTACTGCACGAAAGTTGAAGCAAAACTGGCCGAACTAGCACCATTAACGCACAAGTTCGCTAAACGAAGTTGCGTTAGAACTTTTCGCAGCATACGCACCCGATCCACTCTATTGGACCCAAAACTCATGTTTTGGTGCATTTCGGACCGTTTCGTTACTGCACGAAAGTCGATGCAAAACTGGCCGAACGGGCACTATTAAACGCCCAAGTTCGCTAAACGAAGTTACTTTGGCATTTTCGCAACGAACGCACTTGATCCACTCCATTGGACCCAAAACTCATGTTTCGTGGTGTTTCGGACCGTTTCGTTACTTTTCAAAAGTAGATGCAAAACTGGCCAAACTGGCGCCGTTAACGCCCAAGTTCGCTAAACGAAGTTGCGTTGGAATTTTTCACAACGAGCGCAACCGATCCACTCCATTGGACCCAAAACTCATGTTTTAGAGCATTTCGAACCGTTTCATTACTTTTTGAAAGTCGATGCAGAACTAGTAGAACTGGCGCCATTAACACCCAAGTTCGCTAGACGAAGTTGCGTTGGAATTTTTCACAACGAGCGCACCCGATACACTCCATTGGACCCAAAACTAATGTTTTGGGGTGTTTCTGAGTCGTTTTATTACTTTTCGAAAGTCGATGCAAAACTGGCCGAACTAGCGCCATTAACACCCAAGTTCGCTAAACGAAGTTGTGTTGCAATTTTTCACAACGAACGCACCCGATCCACTCCATTGGACCCAAAACTTATGTTTTGGGGCATTTTGGACCGTTTTGTTACTTTTCGAAAGTCGATGCAAATATGGCTGAATTGGCGCCATTAACGCCCAAGTTCCCTAAAAAAATTTGCGTTGGAATTTTTCACAACGAGCGCACCCGATCCACTCCATTGGATCCAAAACTCATGTTTTGGGGCGTTTCGGACCATTTCGTTACTGCACGAAAGTCGATTCAAAGCTGGCTGAACTGGTGCGATTAACGCACAAGATTGCTAGACGAAGTTGCGTCGAAACTTTTCGTAACGAATGCACCTGATCCATTCCATTGGACCCAAAGCTCATGTTTTGGGGGCGTTTCGTACCGTTTCATTACTTTCCAAAAGTCGATGCAAAACTGGCCGCACTGGCGCCATTAACGGCCAAGTTCGCTAAACGAAGTTGCGTTGGAATTTTGACAACGAGCGCACCCGATCCACTCCATTGGGCCCAAAACTCATATTTTAGGGAGTTTCGGACCGTTTCGTTACTGCACGAAAGTCGATGCAAAACTGGCCGAAGTGGTGCCATTAACGCACAAGTTCACTAAACGAAGTTGCATCGAAAATTTTCGCAACAAACGCACCTGATCCACTCCGTTGGACCCAAAAGTCATGTTTTGGGGCGTTTCGGACCGTTTCATTACTACACGAAAGTTGATGCAAAACTGGTCAAACTAGCACCATCAATGTAACAGTTCGCTAAACGAAGTTGCGTCGGAACTTTTCGCAACGAACGCACCAGATCCTCTCCATTGGGCCCAAAACTCATATTTTGGGATGTTTTTTACCGTTTCATTACTGCACGAAAGTCGATGCAAAACTGGCCGAACTGGTGCCATTAACGCACAAGTTTGCTAAATGAAATTGCGTCGAAATTTTTTGCAACGAACGCACCTGATCCACTCCGTTGGACCCAAAAGTCATATTTTGAGGTGTTTCGGACCGTTCCGTTACTGCACGAAAGTTGAAGCAAAACTGGCCGAACTGGCACCATTAACGCACAAGTCCGCTAAACAAAGTTGCGTTAGAACTTTTCGCAGCATACGCACCCGATCCACTCTATTGGACCCAAAACTCATGTTTTGGTGCATTTCGGACCGTTTCGTTACTGCACGAAAGTTGATGCAAAACTGGCCGAACGGGCGCTATTAAACGCCCAAGTTCGCTAAACGAAGTTACTTTGGCATTTTCGCAACGAACGCACTTGATCCACTCCATTGGACCCAAAACTCATGTTTCGGGGTGTTTCGGACCGTTTCGTTACTTTTCAAAAGTAGATGCAAAACTGGCCAAACTGGCGCCGTTAACGCCCAAGTTCGCTAAACGAAATTGCGTTGGAATTTTTCACTACGAGCGCAACCGATCCACTCCATTGGACCCAAAACTCATGTTTTAGGGCGTTTTGAACCGTTTTGTTACTTTTCGAAAGTCGATGCAGAACTAGTAGAACTGGCGCCATTAACACCCAAGTTCGCTAAACGAAGTTGCGTTGGAATTTTTCACAACGAGCGCACCCAATACACTCCATTGGACCCAAAACTAATGTTTTGGGGTGTTTCTGAGTCGTTTTATTACTTTTCGAAAGTCGATGCAAAACTGGCCGAACTAGCGCCATTAACACCCAAGTTCGCTAAACGAAGTTGTGTTGCAATTTTTCACAACGAACGCACCCGATCCACTCCATTGGACCCAAAACGCATGTTTTGGGGCATTTTGGACCGTTTTGTTACTTTCCGAAAGTTGATGCAAATATGGCTGAATTGGCGCCATTAACGCCCAAGTTCGCTAAAAAAATTTGCGTTGGAATTTTTCACACCGAGCGCACCCGATCCACTCCATTGGATCCAAAACTCATGTTTTGGGGCGTTTCGGACCGTTTCGTTACTGCACGAAAGTCGATTCAAAGCTGGCTGAACTGGTGCGATTAACGCACAAGATTGTTAGACGAAGTTGCGTCGAAATTTTTCGTAACGAATGCACGTGATCCATTCCATTGGACCCAAAGCTCATGTTTTGGGGTGTTTCGGACCGTTTCATTACTTTCCAAAAGTCGATGCAAAACTGGCCGCACTGGCGCCATTAACGGCCAAGTTCGCTAAACGAAGTTGCGTTGGAATTTTGACAACGAGCGCACCTGATCCACTCCATTGGGCCCAAAACTCATATTTTAGGGAGTTTCGGACCGTTTGGTTACTGCACGAAAGTCGATGCAAAACTGGCCGAAGTGGTGCCATTAACGCACAAGTTCACTAAACGAAGTTGCATCGAAAATTTTCGCAACAAACGCACCTGATCCACTCCGTTGGACCCAAAAGTCATGTTTTGGGGCGTTTCGGACCGTTTCATTACTACACGAAAGTTGATGCAAAACTGGTCGAACTGGCACCATCAATGTAAAAGTTCGCTAAACGAAGTTGCGTCGGAACTTTTCGCAACGAACGCACCAGATCCTCTCCATTGGACCCAAAACTCATATTTTGGGATGTTTTTTACCGTTTCATTACTGCACGAAAGTCGATGCAAAACTGGCCGAACTCGTGCCATTAACGCACAAGTTTGCTAAATGAAATTGCGTCGAAATTTTTTGCAACGAATGCACCTGATCCACTCCGTTGGACCCAAAAGTCATATTTTGAGGTGTTTCGGACCGTTCCGTTACTGCACGAAAGTTGAAGCAAAACTGGCCGAACTGGCACCATTAACGCACAAGTCCGCTAAACAAAGTTGCGTTAGAACTTTTCGCAGCATACGCACCCGATCCACTCTATTGGACCCAAAACTCATGTTTTGGTGCATTTCGGACCGTTTCGTTACTGCACGAAAGTTGATGCAAAACTGGCCGAACGGGCGCTATTAAACGCCCAAGTTCGCTAAACGAAGTTACTTTGGCATTTTCGCAACGAACGCACTTGATCCACTCCATTGGACCCAAAACTCATGTTTCGTGGTGTTTCGGACCGTTTCGTTACTTTTCAAAAGTAGATGCAAAACTGGCCAAACTGGCGCCGTTAACGCCCAAGTTCGCTAAACGAAGTTGCGTTGGAATTTTTCACAACGAGCGCAACCGATCCACTCCATTGGACCCAAAACTCATGTTTTAGAGCGTTTCGAACCGTTTCATTACTTTTTGAAAGTCGATGCAGAACTAGTAGAACTGGCGCCATTAACACCCAAGTTCGCTAGACGAAGTTGCGTTGGAATTTTTCACAACGAGCGCACCCGATACACTCCATTGGACCCAAAACTAATGTTTTGGGGTGTTTCTGAGTCGTTTTATTACTTTTCGAAAGTCGATGCAAAACTGGCCGAACTAGCGCCATTAACACCCAAGTTCGCTAAACGAAGTTGTGTTGCAATTTTTCACAACGAACGCACCCGATCCACTCCATTGGACCCAAAACTCATGTTTTGGGGCATTTTGGACCGTTTTGTTACTTTTCGAAAGTCGATGCAAATATGGCTGAATTGGCGCCATTAACGCCCAAGTTCGCTAAAAAAATTTGCGTTGGAATTTTTCACAACGAGCGCACCCGATCCACTCCATTGGATCCAAAACTAATGTTTTGGGGCGTCTCGGACCGTTTCGTTACTGCACGAAAGTCGATTCAAAGCTGGCTGAACTGGTGCGATTAACGCACAAGATTGCTAGACGAAGTTGCGTCGAAATTTTTCATAACGAATGCACCTGATCCATTCCATTGGACCCAAAGCTCATGTTTTGGGGCGTTTCGGACCGTTTCATTACTTTCCAAAAGTCGATGCAAAACTGGCCAAACTGGCGCCGTTAACGCCCAAGTTCGCTAAACAAAGTTGCGTTGGAATTTTTCACAACGAGCGCAACCGATCCACTCCATTGGAACCAAAACTCATGTTTTAGGGCGTTTCAAACCGTTTCGTTACTTTTCGAAAGTCGATGCAGAACTAGTCGAACTGGCGCCATTAACACCAAAGTTCGTTAAACGAAGTTGCGTTGGAATTTTTCACAACGAGCGCACCCGATACACTCCATTGGACCCAAAACTAATGTTTTGGGGTGTTTCGAGTCATTTTATTACTTTTCGAAAGTCGATGCAAAACTGGCCGAACTAGCGCCATTAACGCCCAAGTTCGCTAAACGAAGTTGCGTTGGAATTTTTCACAACGAACGCACCCGATCCACTCCATTGGACCCAAAACTCATGTTTTGGGGCATTTTGGACCGTTTTGTTACTTTTCGAAAGTCGATGCAAATATGGCTGAATTGGCGCTATTAACGCCCAAGTTCCCTAAAAAAATTTGCGTTGGAATTTTTCACAACGAGCGCACCCGATCCACTCCATTGGATCCAAAACTAATGTTTTGGGGCGTTTCGGACCGTTTCGTTACTGCACGAAAGTCGATTCAAAGCTGGCTGAACTGGTGCGATTAACGCACAAGATTGCTAGACGAAGTTGCGTCGAAATTTTTCATAACGAATGCACCTGATCCATTCCATTGGACCCAAAGCTCATGTTTTGGGGCGTTTCGGACCGTTTCATTACTTTCCAAAAGTCGATGCAAAACTGGCCAAACTGGCGCCGTTAACGCCCAAGTTCGCTAAACAAAGTTGCGTTGGAATTTTTCACAACGAGCGCAACCAATCCACTCCATTGGAACCAAAACTCATGTTTTAGGGCGTTTCAAACCGTTTCGTTACTTTTCGAAAGTCGATGCAGAACTAGTCGAACTGGCGCCATTAACACCAAAGTTCGTTAAACAAAGTTGCGTTGGAATTTTTCACAACGAGCGCACCCGATACACTCCATTGGACCCAAAACTAATGTTTTGGGGTGTTTCGAGTCATTTTATTACTTTTCGAAAGTCGATGCAAAACTGGCCGAACTAGCGCCATTAACGCCCAAGTTCGCTAAACGAAGTTGCGTTGGAATTTTTCACAACGAACGCACCCGATCCACTCCATTGGACCCAAAACTCATGTTTTGGGGCATTTCGGACCGTTTAGTTACTTTTCGAAAGTCGATGCAAATATGGCTGAATTGGCGCCATTAACGCCCAAGTTCGCTAAACAAATTTGCGTTGGAATTTTTCACAACGAGCGCACCCGATCCACTCTATTGGATCCAAAACTCAAGTTTTGGGCGTTTCGGACCGTTTCGTTATTGCACGAAAGTCGATGCAAAGCTGGCCGAACTGGTGCGATTAACGCACAAGATTGCTAGACGAAGTTGCGTCGAAATTTTTCGTAACGAATGCAGCTGATCCATTCCATTGGACCCAAAGCTCATGTTTTGGGGCGTTTCGGACCGTTTCATTACTTTCCAAAAGTCGATGCAAAACTGGCCGCACTGGCGCCATTAACGCCCATGTTCGCTAAACGAAGTTGCGTTGGAATTTTGATAACGAGTGAACCTGATCCACTCCATTGGGCCCAAAACTCATATTTTAGGGAGTTTCGGACCGTTTCGTTACTGCACGAAAGTCGATGCAAAACTGGCCGAAGTGGTGCCATTAACGCACAAGTTCACTAAACGAAGTTGCATCGAAATTTTTCGCAACAAACGCACCTGATCCACTCCGTTGGACCCAAAAGTCATGTTTTGGGGCGTTTCGGACTGTTTCATTACTACACAAAAGTTGATGCAAAACTGGTCGAACTGGCACCATCAATGTAAAAGTTCGCTAAACGAAGTTGCGTCGGAACTTTTCGCAACGAACGCACCCGATCCTCTCCATTGGACCCAAAACTCATATTTTGGGATGTTTTTTACCGTTTCGTTACTGCACGAAAGTCGATGCAAAACTGGCCGAACTGGTGCCATTAACACACAAGTTTGCTAAATGAAGTTGCGTCGAAATTTTTTGCAACGAACGCACCTGATCCACTCCGTTGGACCCAAAAGTCATATTTTGACGTGTTTCGGACCGTTCCGTTACTGCACGAAAGTTGAAGCAAAACTGGCCAAACTGGCACCATTAACGCACAAGTTCGCTAAACGAAGTTGCATTATAACTTTTCGCAGCATACGCACCCTATCCACTCTATTGGACCCAAAACTCATGTTTTGGTGCATTTTGGACCGTTTCGTTACTGCACGAAAGTCGATGCAAAACTGGCCGAACGAGCGCTATTAAACGCCCAAGTTCGCTAAACGAAGTTACTTTGGCATTTTCGCAACGAACGCACTTGATCCACTCCATTGGACCCAAAACTCATGTTTCGGGGTGTTTCGGACCGTTTCGTTACTTTTCAAAAGTCGATGCAAAACTGGCCAAACTGGCGCCGTTAACGCCCAAGTTCGCTAAACGAAGTTGCGTTGGAATTTTTCACAACGAGCGCAACCGATCCACTCCTTTGGAACCAAAACTCATGTTTTAGGGCGTTTCAAACCGTTTCGTTACTTTTTGAAAGTCGATGCAGAACTAGTCGAACTGGCGCCATTAACACCAAAGTTCGCTAAACGAAGTTGCGTTGGAATTTTTCACAACGAGCGCACCCGATACACTCCATTGGACCCAAAACTAATGTTTTGGGGTGTTTCGAGTCGTTTTATTACTTTTGAAAAGTTGATGCAAAACTGGCCGAAGTAGCGCCATTAACGCCCAAGTTCGCTAAACGAAGTTGCGTTGGAATTTTTCACAACGAACGCACCCGATCCACTCCATTGGACCCAAAACTCATGTTTTGGGGCATTTCGGACCGTTTTGTTACTTTTCGAAAGTCGATGCAAATATGGCTGAATTGGCGCCATTAACGCCCAAGTTCGCTAAACAAATTTGCGTTGGAATTTTTCACAACGAGCGCACCCGATCCGCTCCATTGGATCCAAAACTCATGTTTTGGGGCGTTTCGGACCGTTTCGTTACTGCACGAAAGTCGATGCAAAGCTGGCTGAACTAGTGCGATTAACGCACAAGATTGCTAGACGAAGTTGCGTCGAAATTTTTCGTAACGAATGCACCTGATCCATTCCATTGGACCCAAAGCTCATGTTTTGGGGCGTTTCAGACCGTTTCCTTACTTTCCAAAAGTCGATGCAAAACTGGCCGCATTGGCGCCATTAACGCCCAAGTTCGCTAAATGAAGTTGTGTTGGAATTTTGACAACGAGCGCACCCGATCCACTCCATTGGGCCCAAAACTCATATTTTAGGGAGTTTCGGACCGTTTCGTTACTCCACGAAAGTCGATGCAAAACTGGCCGAAGTGGTGCCATTAACGCACAAGTTCACTAAACGAAGTTGCATCGAAAATTTTCGCAACAAACGCACCTGATCCACTCCGTTGGACCCAAAAGTCATGTTTTGGGGCGTTTCGGACCGTTTCATTACTACACGAAAGTTGATGCAAAAATGGTCGAACTGGCACCATCAATGTAAAAGTTCGCTAAACGAAGTTGCGTTGGAACTTTTCGCAACGAACGCACCTGATCCTCTCCATTGGACCCAAAACTCATATTTTGGGATGTTTTTTACCATTTCGTTAGTGCACGAAAGTCGATGCAAAACTGGCCGAACTGGTGCCATTAACGCACAAGTTTGCTAAATGAAGTTGCGTCGAAATTTTTTGCAACGAACGCACCTGATCCACTCCGTTGGACCCAAAAGTCATATTTTGAGGTGTTTCGGACCGTTCCGTTACTGCATGAAAGTTGAAGCAAAACTGGCCGAACTGGCACCATTAACGCACAAGTTCGCTAAACGAAGTTGCATTAGAACTTTTCGCAGCATACGCACCCGATCCACTCTATTGGACCCAAAACTCATGTTTTGGTGCATTTCGGACCGTTTCGTTACTGCACGAAAGTTGATGCAAAAGTGGCCGAACGGGCGCTATTAAACGCCCAAGTTCGCTAAATGAAGTTACTTTGGCATTTTCGCAACGAACGCATTTGATCCACTCCATTGGACCCAAAACTCATATTTCGGGGTGTTTCGGACCGTTTCGTTACTTTTTCAAAAGTCGATGCAAAACTGGCCAAACTGGCGCCGTTAACGCCCAAGTTCGCTAAACGAAGTTGCGTTGGAATTTTTCACAACGTGATGTGAACTCGTTAGGGTTTGTTCCTGATCTTTCGGTGAGAGGGGATGGATAACTCGATTGGTGGATGGAAAAGATGTTCACGGCCCGACTACAGCCTTCCAAGGATGCTGCACCTTAGCAACCGATACACCACCTCCAATGGCTGCTGCGATCTTGTGGAGCGCAACACCCGGCCACTAGGGCACTCATCCTGCAAGCAATCGAAGAACAAGCAAGAACAAGTAGAACAAGCAACTCAATTGCAAATATGGAGATAAGAACCAATCTAAAATCACAAAGGTGGGGTTCTGAATCGAGTAGAACGGATGGTCTAGCCGACACATGCGTCTACAAGCAAGTAGCAATGGCTAAACTTTCAACAAAACAAAACCCAATCTGTTCGTGGTGGCTATGGAGGCATATGAGAGGGTAGAGGATGACCAGGACGTGGTGGATGTCATCCCTAAACCCTAGGACGCGCCCCTATTGGGCCCCAATTGATACACGCCCCATCGGGCCAAAATCTGGTGACGCAGCACCGTGGACAGGAAAGGTCTTTATAGTAAATCAACGATTGTGGCCGCCTCGGAGAAGATATGGATATGAGTCCAGATCCATATGAAAGTAGACTCCCCTTCTTGAAAATTGACCTGCAACATGTTATCAATAGCAAAGAAACTCAATATGGCATAATTAGTTTCAATGCAAGTCATTTGCTGATCACTTTAAGGCACTCTTAAAGGAGGTTTCAAATCTAAATAAATATACACCCGACGCACCATGTACTCTCCACGAGTGTTATATTTTCCAATTCCATAGAATGAACAATGATCAAAACATGGCGAAATGCAATTCTGAAATAATTTCGTCTCTAAACAATCTAGATTGCAAAGAATATCATACTCAATGTAACCCAAAGTATTCAAAGATGATATGAGTTTCAGCTCTTCATTCTTATTATTAACGCAACGAACATCAGGAAAAGCAACATGTTCATCATTCAAATCAGATTGCACATGTCCATATACTAGTTGTGTGGTAGATTTGAGTGAAGTATGATCATGCAACTCCTCTTTATCACAAGGATCAACAAGCAAGTCACCATTTAACAAAGGCAAATCAGCAATGATTTCCACTATTTGTTGTTCTCTAGTAGCATGATAAGTAGACAATTGCGTTTGATCTTGATGGCACTCACCTCTAGTATCGGAAGCACTCCATACGTTACCTATATGAGCCTCCTTAGGGAAGGATGGCAGAAGAAGCTTGTCTTCTTGATTATCCATTGATGCACATGGCAGCTCATCTCCCGAGTTGGAGATGGGCCCAATTTCCTGCAAATTATTAGAACCATACACAGGAACAAAAGGAAACTCCTCTGCTGAAAGCACTTCATCATTGCAAGTATGCAAGGCTAACAAAATCTCATTTTCAGCAGTGCAAGCTAATTTTAACAATTGAGGCAAGGAAGTATATGTTTCATGAACAAGAATATCATATATTTCTTTGTTCAGCCCTCTCAAAAATCTATTTTCAGTAGCATCTTCGCATTCTATCAAACCACATTGCAATATAAGAATCTGGAGATCTAGGTAGTATGTTTCAACGGTGTTATTACCTTGTTTCAAACTTTGTAGCTTAGCAAGCAAATGATCAGCATAATATTCAGGAATAAAGTACTCTCTAAAAACAGTTTTCAACGCATTCCATGTTTTGGGTACCTTATCATGTCTACATAAGCGTTTCCAAACAGCCAAAGCATAATCAATAAGAACTCCAGCAATAGCTAGAATTTTTTGCTTTTCTGACAAATCGTGTTTGCAAAATTCTAAATGTACTGCTAGTTCCCATTTAACATATCTTTTAGGATCAAACTTACCATCATATAACGGCAAGTGTTGAATGACATCCTGAATCTGAAGGTGTACTTTCATTAGCTCAAAAATCTCTGAATCACCTGCCATAATTAGTAGAAAACAAGAAACACAAATAATATGTACCCTCCTGTCAACTACTAGGATGTGTCGATTGTAAAACTCTCAAACTCAACTTGTTTAAAACAAGCTCTTACAAGTTCTTACCAAGATAAAACAGGACCAGTCGGCAATCAACAAGTCAAGCACTGGAAAGAAGTGTATCGGTGCTGCAGCAACAACACCTATCAAGCCATAGTCGGATATGTGGAGCTCTAGGTGGGCTAAAAAAAACACAAGAAAATACTAGCACCACATTAGTCACAAAAGCAAGCTCAGTAATCGTTCAACGGCGGGAGTGTGCTGGTCCTAACCTAGACCATGCTAGAGGCGCGAGCCTGGACACAAAGGAAAGTCACAACACACCTTCAGAATCAAAACAGAAACACAAAGAACAGCCCCTTTCTTTTTCCTTTTCTCTTCTTCTTTTTTTTTCTTTCGTTTCTTTTTCTTCTTTTGTTTTTTTCTCTTTTCTTTTCAGGGGAATAAAATCTTTTGTTTGATAACCAAAATAAAAAGATTACTACATACAACCTCTACCAACTCAGAATGACAAATCTTGTTTCAGACGGCCAGACGCACAAATCTCCAAGTCGATTCTGGAGTGCTGAGATGAAGTTTGTGACCAAGGTCAGATCCGTTGGAAAAGAGCATGAGTTGAGCTCTCTAGATTGTCTTAAAACTCCCAAATCGGATACTGAACTCAGAAACTATAGCAGTTTTCTTCCCGGGCTGAATTGAAACTCCGAAACAAAATTTGGTGACAAAAACTCGAAACTCTAAAGGACTACAACTAAGACCAGCAACTCGACACAACCGATGCAACCGAAAACTCAACAAGCCCTAACTAAGAAGTACTAGTAAAGGCTCAAAAGGGTCTATAGGATTGCGGTGGGGGGAAAAATTCTAATATTTTTGGCTTTTTCTGGACTGTAGGAAAATAAAAATAGCGAAGGATTGGAAGTCTCTCACCGAACAACTTTGCTCTGATTACCAACTGATGTGAACCCGTTAGGGTTTGTTCCTGATCTTTCGGTGAGAGGGGATGCATAACTCAATTGGTGGATGGAAACGATGTTCACGGCCCGACTACAGCCTTCCAAGGATGCTGCGTCTTAGCAACCGATACACCACCTCCAATGGCTGCTTCGATCTTGTGGAGCGCAACACCCGGCCACTAGGGCACTCGTCCTGCAAGCAATCGAAGAACAAGCAAGAACAAGTAGAACAAGCAACTCAATTGCAAATATGAAGATAAGAACCAATCTAAAATCACAAAGGTGGGGTTCTAAATCGAGTAGAACGGATGGTCTAGTCGACACATGCGTCTACAAGCAAGTAGCAATGGCTAAACTTTCAACAAAACAAAACCCAATCTGTTCGTGGTGGCTATGGAGGTATATGAAAGGGTAAAGGATGTCCAGGACGTGGTGGATGTCATCCCTAAACCCTAGGACACGCCCCTATTGGGCTCCAATTGATACACGCCCCATCGGGCCAAAATCTGGTGACGCAGCACCGTGGACAGGAAAGGTCTCTATAGTAAATCAACGATTGTGGCCGCCTCGGAGAATATATGGATATGAGTCTAGATTCATATGAAAGTAGACTTTATAAGCTTTCCGTGAAGTCCAAGAACTCCCCAATTGGGGTCCGTATGAAGTCGTGGCAGCCGTTACAACTTGATTCTGTCCTGCAGTCCGAATCCAATATCCAAAACGTGTTGGATTTGGACTCTTCCTTTCCTTGCACCAAAAGTGACGTGGTGGCCTGGTGGAGAACATTGGGAAGACTTGGGCTTGGTCCCCAATCTATTTCTTTGGTCCTCCATGTTTTCCATGTAATTTCTACACACGGCTTTATCCAGTGAAGTAATTCTGAAAATGAGAATGCACAGAAATCATAGTGCAGCATTAATTGTTCAAATGTATAAAATTTAATCTTGATATGGAGTTGATTCACCTTTGGACAAGAAGGCACTAATATGGTCGTATCCATGCTAGTGATGTCCTCATCACAACGAGCGCAACCGATCCACTCCATTGGACTCAAAACTCATGTTTTAAGGCGTTTCGAACCGTTTCGTTACTTTTCGAAAGTCGATGCAGAACTAGTCGAACTGGCGCCATTAACATCCAAGTTCGCTAAACGAAGTTGCGTTGGAATTTTTCACAACGAGCGCACCCGATACACTCCATTGGACCCAAAACTAATGTTTTGGGGTGTTTCGAGTCGTTTTATTACTTTTCGAAAGTTGATGCAAAACTGGCCGAACTAGCGCCATTAACGCCCAAGTTCGCTAAAAGAAGTTGCGTTAGAATTTTTCACAACGAGCGCACCCGATCTACTCCATTGGACCCAAAACTCATGTTTTGGGGCGTTTCGGACTATTTCGTTACTTCACGAAGTTGCGTTGGATCTTTTCACAATGAACGCACCTGATCCACTCCATTGGACCCGAAACTCATGTTTGGGCGACTGTCGTACCGTTTCGTTACTGCACAAAAGACGATGCAAAACTGGCCAAACTGGTGCCATAAATGCATAAGTTCGCTAAACGAAGTTGCGTTGGAATTTATCACAACGAGCGCATCCGATCCACTCCATTTGACCCAAAACTCATGATTTGGGATGTTTCCGACCATTTCGTTACTGCACGAAACTCGATGCAAAACTGGACGAACACGCACAAGTTCGCTAAACGAAGTTACATTGGAACTTTTCGCAACGAACGCATCCGATCCACTCCATTGGACCCAAAACTCATGTTTTGGGATATTTTTGACCGTTTTGTCATTGCACGAAAGTCGATGCAAAACTGGCCGAACAGGTGCCATTAACGCACAAGTTCGCTAAACGAAGTTGCATCGAAATTTTTCGCAACGACCACACCTAATCCACTCCATTGGACCCAACACTTATGTTTTGGGGTGTTTCGGACCGTTTCGTTACTACACGAAAGTCGATGCAAAACTGGCCGAACTAGCACCATTAATGCACAAGTTCGCTAAAGGAAGTTGCGTTGGAACTTTTTGCAACGAACGCACCCGATCCACTCCATTGGACCCAAAACTCATGTTTTGGGGTGTTTCGGATAGTTTCGTTACTGCACGAAAGTCGATGCAAAACACCCCGAACACGCACTATTAACGCACAAGTTCGCTAAACGAAGTAGCGTTGAAACTTTTCACAACTAACGCACCCAATCCACTCCATTGGACCAAAAACTAATGTTTTGGGGTGTTTTGAACAGTTTCATTACTTTTTGATAGTCGATGCAAAACTGGCCGAACTAGCGCCATTAACGCCCAAGTTCGCTAAAAGAAGTTGCGTTGGAATTTTTCACAACGAGCGCACCCGATCCAGTCCATTGGACCCAAAACTCATGTTTTGGGGCGTTTCGGACCGTTTCGTCACTGCATGAAAGTTGAAGCAAAACTGGCCGAACTGGCACCAATAACGCACAAGTTCACTAAATGAAGTTGCGTCGGAATTTTTCGCAACGAACGCACCTGATCCACTCCGTTGGAGCCAAAAGTTATGTTTTGGGGCGTTTCGGACCGTTTCGTTACTGCACGAAAGTCGATGCAAAACTGGCCGAACTGGCACCATTAACGCACAAGTTCGCTAAACGAAGTTGCGTGGAATTTTTTGCAACGATCGCACGCAATCCACTCTGTTGGACCCAAAACTCATGTTTTGGAATGTTTTTGACCGTTTCATTTCTGCACGAAAGTCGACGCGAAACTGGCCGAGCAGGCACCACTAATGCCAAAGTTCGCTAAACAAAGTTGTGTGGAATTTTTTTGCAACGAACGGACCCGATCCACTCCATTGGGCCCAAAACCCATGTTTTGGGATGTTTTTGACCGTTTCGTTACTGCAGAAAGTCGACGCAAAACTGGCCGAACAGGCGCCATTGACGCGCAAGTTCGCTAAACGAAGTTGCGTTGGAATTTTTCGCAACGACTGCACCCGGTCCACTCCATTGGACCCAAATCTCACGTTTTGGGGCGTTTCGGACCGTTTCGTTAGTGCACGAAATTCAATGCAAAACTAGCCGAACAGGCGCCACTAACGCGCAAGTTCGCTAAATGAAGTTGTGTTGGAATTTTTCGCAACGACTGCACCCGGTCCACTCCATTGGTCCCTCACGTTTTGGGGGGTTTGGACCATTTCGTTACTACACGAAATTCGAGGCAAAACTGGGCAAATAGGTGCCATTAACGCACACGTTCGCTAAACGAAGTTGCGTCAAAATTTTTCGCAACGAATACACCTGATCCACTCCATTGGACCCAAAACTCATGTTTTGGGGCGTTTCGGACTATTTCATTACTTCACGAAGTTGCTTTGGATCTTTTCGCAACGAACGCACCCGATCCACTCCATTGGACCCAAAACTCATGTTTGGGCAACTGTCGGACCGTTTCGTTACTGCATGAAAGACGATGCAAAACTGGCCGAACTGGCGACATAAATGCATAAGTTCGCTAAACACAGTTGCGTTGGAATTTTTCACAACGAGCGCACCCGATCCACTCCATTTGACCCAAAACTCATGATTTGGGATGTTTCGAACCATTTCGTTACTGAACGAAACTCGATGCAAAACTGGCCGAACACGCACAAGTTCGCTAAACATAGTTACGTTGGAACTTTTCGCAACGAACGCACCCAATCCACTCCATTGGATCCAAAACTCATGTTTTGAGATGTTTTTGACCGTTTCGTCATTGCATGAAAGTCGATGCAAAACTGGTCGAACAGGTGCCATTAACAAACAAGTTCGCTAAACGAAGTTGCGTCGAAATTTTTCGGAACGACCACACCTAATCCACTCCATTGGACCCAACACTTATGTTTTGGGGCGTTTTTGACCGTTTCGTTACTGCACGAAAGTCGATGCAAAACTGGCCGAACTAGCACCATTAATGCACAAGTTTGCTAAACGAAGTTGCGTTGGAACTTTTTGCAACGAACGCACCCGATCCACTCCATTGGACCCAAAACTCATGTTTTGGGGTGTTTCGGACCGTTTCGTTATTACACGAAAGAAGAAGCAAAACAGGCCGAACTGGCGCCATAAATGCATAAGTTCGCTAAACAAAGTTGCGTTGGAATTTTTCACAACGAGCGCACCCGATCCACTCCATTTGACCCAAAACTCATGATTTGGGATGTTTCGGACCATTTCGTTACTGCACGAAAGTCGATACAAAATACCCCGAACACGCACCATTAACGCACAAGTTCGCTAAACGAAGTTGCGTTGAAACTTTTCACAACTGATGCACCCGATCCACTCCATTGGACCAAAAACTAATGTTTTGGGGTGTTTCGAACCGTTTTGTTACTTTTCGATAGTCGATGCAAAACTGACCGAACTAGCGCCATTAACGCCCAAGTTCGCTAAAAGAAGTTGCGTTGGAATTTTTCACAACGAGCGCACTCGATCCACTCCATTGGACCCAAAACTCATGTTTTCGGGCGTTTCGGACCGTTTCGTCATTGCATGAAAGTCGAAGCAAAACTGGCCGAACTGGCACCAATAACGCACAAGTTCACTAAATGAAGTTGCGTCGGAATTTTTCGCAACGAACGCACCTGATCCACTCTGTTGGACCCAAAAGTTATGTTTTGGGGCATTTTGGACCATTTCGTTACTGCACGAAAGTCGATGCAAAACTGGCCGAACTGGCACTATTAATGCACAAGTTCGCTAAACGAAGTTGCGTGGAATTTTTTGCAACGATCGCACCCGATCCACTCCGTTGGACCCAAAACTCATGTTTTGGAATGTTTTTGACCGTTTCATTTCTGCACGAAAGTCGACGCGAAACTGGCCGAACAGGCGCCACTAATGCGCAAGTTCGCTAAACGAAGTTGCGTGGAATTTTTTGCAACGAACGGACCCGATCCACTCCATTGGACCCAAAACTCATGTTTTGGGATGTTTTTGACCGTTTCGTTACTGGAGGAAGTCGACGCAAAACTGGCCAAACAGGCGCCACTAACGCGCAAGTTCGCTAAACGAAGTTGCATTGGAATTTTTTGCAACAACTGCATCCGGTCCACTCCATTGGACCCAAAACTCACGTTTTGGGGCGTTTTGGACTATTTCGTTAGTGCACGAAATTTGATGCAAAACTGGCTGAATAGGTGCTATTAACGCACACGTTCGCTAAACGAAGTTGCTTCAAAATTTTTCGTAACGAACACACCTGGACCACTCCATTGGACCCAAAACTCATATTTTGGGGCGTTTCGGACTGTTTCGTTACTTCATGAAGTTGCGTTGGATCTTTTCGCAACGAACACACCTGATCCACTCCATTGGACCCAAAACTCATGTTTGGGCGCATGTCGGACCGTATCATTACTGCACGGAAGACGAGGCAAAACTGGCCGAACTGGCGCCATAAATGCATAAGTTCGCTAAATGAAGTTGCGTTGGAATTTTCACAACGAGCGCACCCGATCCACTCCATTTGACCCAGAACTCATGATTTGGGATGTTTCGGACCGTTTCGTTATTGTACGAAACTCGATGTAAAACTGGCCGAACACGTACCATTAGCGCACAAGTTCGCTAAACGAAGTTACGTTGGAACTTTTCGCAACAAACGCACCCGATCCACTCCATTGGACCCAAAACTCATGTTTTGGGATGTTTTTGACCGTTTTGTTACTGTACGAAAGTCGATGCAAAACTGGCCGAACAGGTGCCATTAATGCACAAGTTCGCTAAACGAAGTTGCGTCGAAATTTTTTGCAACGACCGCACCTAATCCACTCCATTGGACCCAAAACTCATGTTTTAGGGTGTTTGGGACCGTTTCGTTACTGCATGAAAGTTGATGCAAAACTGGCCGAACTAGCACCATTAACGCACAAGTTCGTTAATCGAAGTTGCGTGGAATTTTTTGCAACGAACGCACCCGATCCACTCCATTGGACCCAAAACTCTTGTTTTGGGATGTTTTTGGCCATTTCGCGAAAGTTGACGCAAAACGGGCCGAACAGCCGCTACTAACGCGCATGTTCGCTAAACGAAGTTGCGTTGGAATTTTCGCAACGAGCGCACCCGGTCCGCTCCATTGGACCCAAAACTCACGTTTTGGGGCGTTTCCGACCGTTTCATTACTGCACGAAATTCGACGCAAAACTGGCTGAATAGGTGCTATTAACGCACACATTCGCTAAACGAAGTTGCGTCAAAATTTTTCGTGATGAACACACTTGATCCACTTTATTGGACCCAAAACTCATGTTTTGGGTCGTTTCAGACTGTTTCGTTACTTCACGAAGTTGCGTTAGATCTTTTCGCAACGAACACACCTGATCCACTCCATTGGACCCAAAACTCATGTTTAGGCGCGTTGATGTGAACTCGTTAGGGTTTGTTCCCAATCTTTCGGTGAGAGGGGATGGATAACTCGATAGGTGGATGGAGACGACGTTCACGGCCTGACTACAACCTTCCAAGGATGCTGCGCCTTAGCAACCGATGCACCACCTCCAATGGCTGCTGCGATCTTGTGGAGCGCAACACCCGGCCACTAGGGCACTCGTCCTGCAAGCAATCGAAGAACAAGCAAGAACAAGTAGAACAAGCAACTCAATTGCAAATATGGAGATAAGAACCAATCTGAAATCATAAAGGTGGGGTTCTGAATCGAGTAGAACGGATGGTCTAGCCGACACATGCGTCTACAAGCAAGTAGCAATGGCTAAACTTTCAACAAAACAAAACCCAATCTGTTCATGGTGGCTATGGAGGTATATGAGAGGGTAGAGGATGACCAGGACGTGGTGGAGGTCATCTCTAAACCCTAGGACACACCCCTGTTGGGCCCCACTTGATACACGCCCCATCGGGCCAAAATCAGGTGACGCAGCACCGTGGATAGAAAAAAATCCTTGTAGTAAATCAACGATTGCGGCCGCCTCGGAGAAGATATGGACATAAGTCTAGAACCATATGAAAGTAGACTTTATAAGCTTTCCGTGAAGTCTAGGAACTCCCCAATCGGTGTCCGTATGAAGTCGTGGCAGCCGTTACAACTTGGTTCTGTCCTGCAGTCCGAATCCAATATCCAAAACGTGTTGGATTTGGACTCTTCCTTTCCTTGCACCAAAAGTGACGTGATGGCCTGGTGGAGAACATTAGGATGACTTGGGCTTGGTCCCCAATCAATTTTTTTGGTCCTCCGTGTTTTCCATGTAATTTCCACACATGGCTTTATCCAGTCAAGTAATTCTGAAAACGAGAATGCAACGAAATCATAGTGCAGCATTAATTGTTCAAATGTATCAAATTTAATCTTGATATAGAGTTGATTCACCTTTGGACAAGAAGGTACTAATATGGTCGTATCCATGCTAGTGATGTCCTCATCATTCTCCCCTTCTTGGCTGCAAACCGTCCTCGGTTTGGCGTTACGAGTGTTGTTCAGTAATGGAGTCTTTTCAAGTTCTTTCAAATATAATCCTGAAACTCCCAATAAAATACAAGGCAGCAAGATTTGCTCCCCTTCTTGAAAATTGACCTGCAACATGTTATCAATAGCAAAGAAACTCGATATGGTATAATTAGTTTCAATGCAAGTCATTTGCTGATTGCTTTGAGGCACTCTTAAAGGAGGTTTCAAATCTAAATAAATATACACCCGACACACCATGTACTCTCCATGAGTGTTATATTTTCCAATTCCATAGAATGAACAATGATCAAAATATGGCGAAATGCAATTCTAAAATAATTTCTTCTCTAAACAATCTAGATTGCAAAGAATATCAAACTCAATGTAACCTAAAGTATTCAAACATGATATGAGTTTCAGCTCTTCGTTCTCATTATTAACGCAACGAACATGAGGAAAAGCAACATGTTCATCATTCAAATCAGATTGCACATGTCCATGTACTAGTTGTGTGGTAGATTTGAGTGAAGTATGATCATACAACTCCTCTTTATCACAAGGATCAACAAACAAATCACCATGTAACAAAGGCAAATCAGCAATGATTTCCACTATTTGTTGTTCTCTAGTAGCATGATAAGTGGACAATTGCGTTTGATCTTGATGGCACTCACCTCTAGTATCTGAAGCACTCCATACATTACCTATATGAGCCTCCTTAGGAAAGGATGGCAGAAGAAGCTTGTCTTCTTGATTATCCATTGATGCATATGGCAGCTCATCTCCCAAGTTGGAGATGGGCCCAATTTCCTGCAAATTGTTAAAACCATACACAGGAACAAAAGGAATCTCCTCCGCTGAAAGCACTTCTTCATTGCAAGTATGCAAGGCTAACAAAATCTCATTTTCAGCAGTGCAAGCTAATTTTAACAATTGAGGCAAGGAAGTATATGTTTCATGAACAAGAATATCATAGATTTCTTTGTTCAGCCCTCTTAAAAATCTATTTTCAGTAGCATCTTCGCATTCTATCAAACCACATTGCAACATGAGAATCTGGAGATCTAAGTAGTATGTTTCAATGGTGTTACTACCTTGTTTCAAACTTTGTAGCTTAGCAAGCAAATGATTAGCATAATATTCAGGAACAAAGTACTCTCTCAAAATAGTTTTCAACGCATTCCATGTTTTAGGTACCTTATCATGTCTACACAAGCGTTTCCAAACAGCCAAAGCATAATCAATAAGAACTCCACCAGCAGCTTGAATTTTTTGCTCTTCTGACAAATCATGTTTGCGAAATTCTAAATGTACTGCTAGTTCCCATTTAACATATCCTTTAGGATCAAATTTACCATCATATAGCGGCAAGTGTTGAATGACATCCTGAATCTGAAGGTGTAGTTCCGTTAGCTCAAAAATCACCGTATCACCTGCCATGATTAGTAGAAAACAAGAAACACAAAAATAATATGTATCCTCCTGTCAACTAATAGGATGTGTTGGTTGTAAAACTCTCAAACTCAACTTATTTAAAACAAGCTCTTACAAGTTCTTACCAGCCAAAATAGGACGGGTCGGCAACCAACAAGTCAAGCACCTGGAAAGAAGTGTATCGGTGCTGCAGCAACACCACCTATCAAGCCATAGTCGGATATGTGGAGCTGTAGGTGGGCTAAAAAAAAGCACAAGTTAATACTAGCACCACATTAGTCATAAAAGCAAGCTCAGTAATCGTTCAACGGTGGGAGTATGCTGGTCCTAACCTAGACCGTGCTAGAGGCGCGAGCCTGGACACAAAGGAAAGTCACAACACACCTCCAGAATCAAAACAGAAACACAAAGAACAGCCCCTTTCTTTTTTTCCTTTTCTCTTCTTCTTTTTTTTCTTTCTTTTCTTTTTCTTCTTTTGTTTTTTTTCTTCTCTTTTATTTTCAGGGGAATAAAATCTTTTGTTTGACAACCAAAATAAAAATATTACTGCATACAACCTCTACCAACTCAGAATGACAAAACTTGTTTCAGATAGCCAAAAGCACAAATCTCAAAGTCGATTCTGGAGCGCTCAGATGGAGTTTGTGACCAAGGTTAGATCCATTGGAAAGAGCACGAGTTAAGCTCTCTAGATTGTCTTAAAACTCCCAAATCGGAGACCGAACACAGAAACTACTGCAGTTTTCTTCCCGGGCTGAATTGAAACTCTGAAACAAAATTTGGTGACAAGAACTCGAAACTCTAAAGGACTAAACTAAGACCAGCAACTCAACGCAACCGATGCAATCGAAGACTCAACAAGTCCTAACTAAGTAGTACTAGTAAAAGGCTCAAAAGGTCTATAGGATTGCAGGCAAACTAATCTACTAAAATTCTTTTTGGATTTTCTGGACAATAGGAAATTAAAAATAGTGAAGGATTGGAAGTCTCTCACCGAACAACCTTGCTCTGATTACCAACTGATGTGAACCCGTTAGGGTTTGTTCCCAATCTTTCGGTGAGAGGGGATGGATAACTCGATTGGTGGATGGAGACGGCGTTCACGGCCCGACTACAGCCTTCCAAGGATGCTGCGCCTTAGCAACCGATACACCACCTCCAATGGCTGCTGCGATCTTGTGGAGCGCAACACCCGGCCACTAGGGCACTCGTCCTGCAAGCAATCGAAGAACAAGCAAGAACAAGTAGAACAAGCAACTCAATTGCAAATATGGAGATAAGAACCAATCTGAAATCATAAAGGTGGGGTTCTGAATCGAGTAGAACGGATGGTCTAACCGACACACGCGTCTACAAGCAAGTAGCAATGGTTAAACTTTCAACAAAACAAAACCCAATCTGTTCATGGTGGCTATGGAGGTATATGAGAGGGTAGAGGATGACCAGGACGTGGTGGAGGTCATCTCTAAACCCTAGGACACGCCCCTGTTGGGCCCCACTTGATACACGCCCCATCGGGCCAAAATCAGGTGATGCAGCACCGTGGATAGAAAAAGATCCTTGTAGTAAATCGACGATTGCGGCCGCCTCGGAGAAGATATGGACATGAGTCTAGATCCATATGAAAGTAGACTTTATAAGCTTTCCGTGAAGTCCAGGAACTCCCCAATCGGTGTCCGTATGAAGTCGTGGCAGCCGTTACAACTTGGTTCTATCCTGCAGTCCGAATCCAATATCCAAAACGTGTTGGATTTGGACTCTTCCTTTCCTTGCACCAAAAGTGACGTGGTGGCCTGGTGGAGAACATTGGGAAGACTTGGGCTTGGTCCCCAATCAATTTCTTTGGTCCTCCGTGTTTTCCATGTAATTTCCACACATGGCTTTATCCAGTCAAGTAATTCTGAAAACGAGAATGCAACGAAATCATAGTGCAGCATTAATTGTTCAAATGTATCAAATTTAATCATAGTACTAATATGGTCGTATCCATGCTAGTGATGTCCTCATCATTCTCCCCTTCTAGGCTGCAAACCGTCCTCGGTTCGGCGCTACGAGTGTTGTTCATAGAGTTGATTCACCTTTGGAACAGAAGGTACTAATATGGTTGTATCCATGCTAGTGATGTCTCATCAGTTGCGTTGGAAATTTTCGCAACAAACACACCCGATCCACTCCATTGGATCCAAAGCTCCTGTTTTGTGGCGTTTCGGACCCTTTCGTTACTGCACGAAACTCGATGCAAAACTGGCCGAACTAGCACCATTTACTCACAAGTTCGCTAAACGAAGTTGCGTTGGAGGTTTTCACAACAAACACTCCCGATCCACTCCATTGGACCCAAAACTCATGTTTTGGGGCGTTTCGGATCCTTTCGTTACTGCACAAAACTCGAGGCAAAACTGGCCGAACTAGCGCTATTAACGCCCAAGTTCGCTAAACGAAGTTGCGTTGGTATTTTTCGCAACGAACGCACGTGATCCACTCCATTGGACCCAAAACTCATGTTTTGGGGCGCTTCGAACCGTTTCGTTACTGCACGAAAATTGATGCAAAACGGGCCGAACACGTACCTTTAACGCACAAGTTCTCTAACCGAAGCTGTGTTGAAATTTTTCGCAACGAACGCACCCGATCCACTCCATTAGACCCAAAACTCATGTTTTGGGGCGTTTCGGACCGTTTCATTATTGCACGAAACTCGATGCAAAACTGGCCGAACTGGCACCATTAATGCACAAGTTCGCTAAACGAAGTTGCTTTGGAAGTTTTCGCAAGAACGCACCCGATCGACTCCATTGGATCCAAAACTCATATTTTGGGGCCTTTCGGACCGTTTCGTTACTGCACGAAACTCGATGCCAAACTAGCCGAACTAGCACCATTAACTCACAAGTTCGCTAAACGAAGTTGCGTTGCAGGTTCTCAGAACAAACGCACCCGATCTACTCCATTGAACCCAAAACTCATGTTTTGGGGTGTTTCGGATCGTTTCGTTACTACACAAAACTCAATGCAAAACTGGCCGAACTGTCGCTATTAACGCCCAAGTTCGCTAAACGAAGTTGCGTTGGCATTTTTCGCAACGAACGCACCTGAGCTGCTCTATTGGCCAAAACTCATATTTTGTGGCGTTTCTAACTGTTTCGTTACTGCACGAAAGTTGATGCAGAACTGGCCGAACGGGTGCTATTAACGCACAGGTTCGCTAAATGAAGTTGCATCGGAATTTTTCGCAACGAACGCACCTGATCCGCACCATTGGATCCAAAACTCAGCTTTTGGGCATTTCGGACCGTTTCGTTACTGCACGAATGTTGATGCAAAACTGGCCGGACTGGCACCATTAATGCACAAGTTCGCTAAACGAAGTTGCGTTGGAAGTTTTAGCAACGGACGCACCCGATCCACTCCATTGGATCAAAACTCATGTTTTGGGGCGTTTTGGACCGTTTCATTATTGCACGAATGTTGATGCAAAACTGGCCGAACAGGTGTCATTAATGCACAAGTTCGCTAAACGAAGTAGCGTCACAATTTTTTGCAACGAACGCACCTAATCCACTGCATTGGATGAGTTTTGGGCCATTTCGGACCGTTTCGTTACTTGACGAAACTCGATGCAAAACTGGCCGAACTTGCACCATTAACGCACAAGTTCGCCAAAAGAAGTTGCGTTGGATCTTTTCACAACAAACGCACCCAATCCACTACATTGGACCCAAAACACATGTTTTGGCACGTTTCGAACTATTTCGTTGCTGCATGAAAGTCGATGCAAAACGGGCTGAACAGGTGCCTTTAACGCACAAGTTCTCTAACCGAAGTTGCGTCAAAATTTTTCACAACGAACGCACCCGATCCACCTTATTAGACCCAAAACTCGTGTTTTGGGGCGTTTTGGACCGTTTCGTTACTGCACGAAACTCGATGCAAAACTGGGCGAACTGGCACCATTAACTCAGAAGTTCGCTAAAGGAAGTTGTGTTTGAGGTTTTCGCAACAAACGCACCCGATCCACTCCATTGGACCCAAAACTCATGTTTTGGGGCGTTTCGGACCGTTTTGTTACTGCACAAAACACGATGCAAAACTGGCTGAACTGGCGCTACTAGCGCCCAAAACGAAGTTGCATAGGCATTTTTCGCAACGAACACACCTGATCCACTCCATTGGACCCAAAACTCATATTTTGGGACGTTTCTAACCATTTCATTACTGCACGAAAGTCGATGCAGAACTGGCCGAACGGGTGCCATTATCGTGCAAGTTCGCTAAATGAAGTTACATCGGAATTTTTCGCAACGAACGCACCTGATCCACACCATTGGACCCAAAACTCATGTTTTGGGCATTTCAGACTGTTTCGTTACTGCACGAATGTTGATGCAAAACTGGCCGGACTGGCACCATTAACGCACAAGTACGCTAAACCAAGTTGCATCAAAATTTTTCGCAATGAACGCACCTGATCCACTGCATTGGACCCAAAACTAATGTTTTGGGCCGTTTTGGACCGTTTCGTTCTTTCACGAAACTCGATGCAAAACTGGCCGAACTGGCACCATTAATGCACAAGTTCGCTAAACGAAGTTGCGTTGGAGGTTTTCGCAACAAAAGCACCTGGTCCACTCCATTGGACCCAAAACTCATGTTTGTGTGTTTTGGGTCCTTTCGGATCGTTTCGTTACTATAGAAAACTCGATGCAAAACTTGCCGAACTGGCACTATTAATGCCCAAGTTTGCTAAACGAAGTTGCGTTGGCATTTTTCGCAAAGAACACACCTGATCCACTCCATTGGACCCAAAACTCATGTTTTGGGGTATTTCTAACCGTTTTGTTACTACACGAAAGTCGATGCAAAACTGGCCGAACGGGTGCTATTAACGCGCAAGTTCGCTAAATGAAGTTGCATCGAATTTTTCGCAACGAACGCACCCGATCCACTCCATTAGACACAAAACTCTTGTTTTGGGCCATTTCGGAACATTTTGTTACTTCACGAAACTCGATGCAAAACTGGCCGAACTGGCACCATTAACGGGTTCACATCAGTTGGTATCAGAGCAAGGTTGTTCGGTGAGAGACTTCCAACCCTTCGCTATTTTTATTTTCCTACAGTCCAGAAAAAGCCAAAAATAGTAGAATTTTTTTTCCCCCCACCGCAATCCTATAGACCCTTTTGAGCCTTTACTAGTACTGCTTAGTTAGGGCTTGTTGAGTTTTCGGTTGCATCGGTTGTGTCGAGTTGCTGGTCTTAGTTGTAGTCCTTTAGAGTTTCGAGTTCTTGTCACGCTCCGTCACAATTGCACGTCATCTTATACCCTCTTCGGATTGTTTAGTCCGAGTAGGTTTGATCACGAACTCTGTTCAGTTGCAAAGTCTGAATTGAAATCCAGTAGTTGCTGCAAATCCGAGTCAGTTGCAAAGTCCGAATTGGAATCTATATCTGTTCTGAGAGTTTGCAGTGCTGTTATATATATACGCCAATTATTTCCTTCATCTCGTTCTGCACATCCGGAACCACCAGAACCATCTGAATTGCAAAGGCTCGGCCTACTCTAGAGAGAGAGAGAGAGAGAGAGTATCTTTTAATTACCGTTATACCCCTGCTCTCCAAAAAAAAAAGTGTGAGGTGATTTGTTCTTTGGCATCCTTTGTTCATATAATCAGGGTTTGAAGTCACCCTGAAAAGAAAAAAAAAAAAGAAAAAAAAAGAGAAAGAAGAAAAAAAAAAGAAGAAGAAGAAGAAAAGAGGGCTGATCGCGTCTTTTATCGTTGTCTTCGGTGGGTGCTTTTGTGTTTCATTTGTGTCTAGGCTCGCGTCTCTAGCACGGTCTAGGCTAGGACCAGCATAGTACCACCGTTGAACGATTATTCAGCTTGCTTTTGTGACTAACGTGGTGCTAGTACTTCCTTGTTCAAACCCACCTACAGCTCCACATATCCGACTACAGCTCCACAGGTCTTGTTGCTGCAGCGCTGATACACTTCTTTCCACGGTTGCGGACTTGTTGGTTGCCGTCCCCTCCTAGCAGCGAGGTAAGAATTGGTAAGAGCTTGTGCAACAGGTTGAGAGTGAGCGCCTTGCAGTAGCTACACCCTATTAGCTGTAGGGATTTTACTACTTCACTTGCTTTTCTTGTTGTTCTTGTTTTTGCTCACCATGGCAGGCTCCGAGGAGGATCATAGCTTGCATCAGTCTCCACGTACCAGGGGCATCATACAACATTTTGAAAGGCAAGTGCAGCGGCACACAGAGGGACTTGATAATGATATGCAGGTGACGAATGACAAGATTGGACAATTGGAGGCTACGCAGATTGCCACCAACACCAAGCTTACGGGTCTGGAGACAGCGGTCGGCAATATTGACAAGAGTCTTGCTGCTCTTTTGCGGCGCTTTGATGAGCTCCATGCGAAGACCAACGAACCGCGTGATGATCGGGAGGATGAATATATTGCTGATACAGAACAGGATGAACAAGACGCTCGCCATCGCCGACGGCTACGCACTAATCGTAGAGGTATGGGTGGTTTTCGCCACCGTGAGGTACGCACCAATGATGACGCTTTCAGCAAGATTAAATTTAAGATACCTCCTTTTGATGGTACATATGACCCGGATGCATACATTACTTGGGAAATTGCTGTTGATCAAAAGTTTGCATGCCATGATTTTCCTGAGAATGCACGTGTTAGGGCTGCTACTAGTGAGTTCACTGATTTTGCTTCTGTTTGGTGGATAGAACATGGCAAGAAAAATGCTGATGACATGCCACAAACTTGGGATGCTTTGAAACGGGTCATGCGGGCTAGATTCGTTCCTTCTTACTATGCACGTGATCTGTTACATAAGCTACAACAATTGAGGCAGGGCACTAGAAGTGTAGAAGAATATTATCAGGAATTGCAAATGGGTATGCTGCGTTGTAATTTAGTGGAGGGTGAGGAACCTGCTATGGCTAGATTTTTGGGCGGGTTAAATAGAGAAATTCAGGACATTCTTGCGTATAAAGATTATACTAACGTAACCCGTTTGTTCCATCTTGCTTGTAAAGCTGAAAGGGAGGTACAGGGACGACGTGCTAGTGCTAGGTCAAATGTTTCTGCAGGTAAATCTACATCATGGCAGCCACGCTCGACTACTTCTATGGGCGGACGTGCACCTGTACCAGCTCCTTCACCGAGTCGTACAGCAGCGTCTTCTCCGTCCAGCGACAAGCCACGCGCTCCACCCACCACTTCAACAACCAAGACTGTCCAGAAACCAGCCGCTAGTGCTTCCTCAGTTGCATCCACGGGTAGAACAAGGGATGTCCAGTGTCATCGGTGCAAGGGCTTTGGGCACGTGCAGCGTGACTGTCCTACCAAGCGCGTTTTGGTGGTCAAAGATGATGGTGCGTATTCCTCTGCTAGTGATTTTGATGACGATACACTTGCTTTGTTTGCTGCTGACCATGCAGGTAACGAGGGACCACCAGACGAACATATTGATGCAGGGGCAGCCGAACACTACGAGAGTCTCATTGTGCAGCGTGTGCTTAGTGCCCAGATGGAGAAGGCGGAGCAGAATCAGCGACACACGCTGTTCCAAACTAAGTGTGTCATTAAAGAGCGTTCGTGTCGTATGATTATTGATGGAGGTAGCTGCAACAATTTGGCTAGCAGCGAACTGGTGGAGAAGCTTGCACTCAGCACCAAACCACACCCACACCCGTATCACATTCAATGGCTAAACAACAGTGGTAAGGCTAAGGTAACGAGGCTGGTGCGCATTAATTTTGCAATCGGATCATATCATGATGTTGTTGAGTGCGATGTTGTGCCTATGCAAGCTTGCCATATTCTGCTCGGTAGGCCTTGGCAATTTGATACGGATTGTGTGCATTATGGTAGGTCAAATCAGTTTTCGCTCTTGCACCATGATAAGAAAATTGTGTTGCTTCCTATGTCTCCTGAAGCTATTGTACGTGATGATACTGCTAGAGCTGCCAAAGCTAAAAGTGAGACCAATAAGATTGTCAAGTCGGCTGCTAATAAGCAAGATGAGATACGCTTGAAAGGGACTTGCTTGCTTGCTACTAAATCTGATATTAATGACTTGATTGCTACCACTTCTGTTGCCTATGCTTTGGTGTGCAAAGATGCTTTGATTTCCATTCACGATATGCAGCACTCTTTGCCCCCTGCTGTCGCTAACGTTTTGCAGGAGTATTCTGATGTGTTTCCAAGTGAAATACCAGCGGGGCTGCCACCAATACGAGGGATTGAGCACCAAATTGATCTGATTCCAGGTGCATCGCTGCCCAACCGTGCGCCGTACAGGACCAATCCGGAAGAAACGAAAGAGATTCAGCGACAAGTGCAAGAACTACTCGACAAAGGTTATGTACGTGAGTCTCTTAGTCCTTGTGCTGTTCCGGTTATTTTAGTCCCTAAGAAAGATGGAACGTGGCGTATGTGTGTCGATTGTAGAGCTATTAACAATATCACAATTCGATATCGACATCCTATTCCACGTTTGGATGATATGCTTGATGAATTGAGTGGTGCTGTTGTGTTTACCAAAGTTGATTTGCGTAGTGGGTACCACCAGATTCGCATGAAATTGGGAGATGAATGGAAAACTGCTTTCAAAACTAAGTTCGGGTTATATGAGTGGTTAGTCATGCCTTTTGGGTTAACTAATGCACCTAGTACCTTCATGCGATTAATGAACGAGGTTTTGCGTGCTTTCATTGGCAAATTTGTTGTGGTCTACTTTGATGATATTCTGATTTACAGCAAATCCATGGAGGCACACCTTGATCATTTACGTGCTGTTTTTACTGCTTTACGTGATGCACGTTTATTTGGTAACCTTGAGAAGTGCGTCTTTTGCACAGATCGAGTATCTTTTCTTGGCTATGTTGTCACTCCACAGGGCATTGAAGTTGATCAAGCCAAGGTGGAAGCTATTCAGGGATGGCCTGTACCAAAGACCATCACACAGGTGCGGAGTTTTCTAGGACTTGCTGGGTTCTATCGTCGCTTCGTGAAGGATTTCAGCACCATTGCAGCACCGTTGAATGCGCTTACGAAGAAGGGGGTGCCCTTTTCTTGGGGCACCACACAAGAGAATGCGTTCACCATGTTGAAAGATAAGTTGACACATGCACCTCTCCTCCAACTTCCTGATTTTAATAAGACCTTTGAGCTTGAATGTGATGCTAGTGGAATTGGCTTGGGTGGTGTTTTGTTACAAGATGGTAAACCTGTTGCATATTTTAGTGAGAAATTGAGCGGACCTGTTCTGAATTATTCTACTTATGACAAGGAATTGTATGCTCTTGTGCGCACATTAGAAACATGGCAGCATTATTTGTGGCCCAAAGAGTTTGTTATCCATTCTGATCATGAATCTTTGAAACATATTCGTAGTCAAGGAAAACTGAACCGTAGACATGCTAAGTGGGTTGAATTTATTGAATCTTTTCCTTATGTCATCAAACACAAGAAAGGGAAAGAGAACGTCATTGCTGATGCTTTGTCTAGGCGATATACTTTGTTGACACTACTTGATTGTAAGATTTTTGGTTTGGACACAATTAAAACACAATATGTGAATGATGCTGATTTTAAAGATGTTTTGCTGCATTGTAAGGATGGAAAAGCGTGGAACAAATTCATCGTCAATGATGGGTTTGTGTTTCGAGCTAACAAGCTATGCATTCCAGCTAGCTCCGTTCGTTTGTTGTTGTTACAGGAAGCGCATGGAGGTGGCTTGATGGGGCATTTTGGAGCAAAGAAGACAGAGGATGTACTTGCTGGTCATTTCTTTTGGCCAAAAATGAGAAGAGATGTGGAGCGATTTGTTGCACGCTGCACTACATGTCAAAAAGCTAAGTCACGTTTAAATCCGCATGGTTTGTATATGCCTTTACCAGTTCCTAGTGCTCCTTGGGAGGATATTTCTATGGATTTCGTGTTGGGATTGCCTAGAACTAGGAAGGGACGTGATAGCGTTTTTGTGGTTGTGGATAGATTTTCCAAGATGGCACACTTTATTCCATGTCATAAAACTGATGATGCTACACATGTTGCTGATTTGTTCTTTCGAGAAATTGTTCGTTTGCATGGTGTGCCAAACACAATTGTTTCTGATCGTGATGCCAAATTTCTTAGCCACTTTTGGAGAACTTTATGGGCACAATTGGGAACTAAGCTTCTATTTTCTACCACTTGTCATCCCCAAACTGATGGTCAAACTGAAGTTGTTAATCGAACTTTGTCTACCATGTTAAGGGCTGTTTTAAAGAAGAATATTAAGTTATGGGAAGAATGTTTGCCTCATGTTGAGTTTGCTTATAATCGTTCCATGCATTCTACCACAAAGATGTGCCCTTTTGAGATTGTTTATGGCTTGATACCTCGTGCTCCTATTGATTTAATGCCTTTGCCCACTTCTGAAAAATTGAACTTTGATGCTAAGCAACGTGCTGACCTGATGTTAAAACTGCATGAAACAACTAAAGAAAACATAGAGCGTATGAATTCTAAGTATAAGCTTGCTGGTGATAAAGGTAGAAAGCAATTGATTTTTGAACCTGGTGAATTGGTTTGGTTGCACTTGAGAAAGGATAGGTTTCCTGCTTTGAGAAAATCTAAATTGATGCCTCGGGCTGATGGACCGTTTAAAGTGCTCGAACGAATTAATGATAATGCATATAAGCTAGACCTGCCTGTGGATTTTGGGGTTAGTCCCACATTTAACATTGCAGATTTGAAGCCATATTTGGGAGAGGACGATGAGCTTGAGTCGAGGACGACTCAAATGCAAGAAGGGGAGGATGATGAGGACATCGCCACTAACGATACATCCACACCTACACCAGTATCTACTTCAACAACACCTCTTGGTCCTATTACTCGCGCTCGTGCTCGTCGGCTTACCCACCAAGTAAGTTCACTACTAAGCTCAGGTTCATCATATTTAGAGAATGGAGACACGTGCACTCTTGTTTTACTCAGGAACAATGGATTGGATCAAAAGGGAAGAGGCATCGCGCAGGCTGGATTCGGACTGCAGAACAGACACAACTTGTGACGGCCGCCACGACTTCATCCGGACTCCGTTTTGGTCGGTCAAGTACTTCCTGGAAAGCTTATCAAATCTACTTTCCAACGGATCCGGAATCACCTCAATATCTGTTCGGAGTCAACCGCAATCCTAGATTTAATACAGAGTCCTTTTCAGCCACGGTGCTGCGCCACCCTAATTTGGCCCAACGGCCGTGTATCAAATTGAGTCCAAGACGGATGCGCCCTAGGGTTGGAACACGACCCCAGCACCCTTGTGGTCGTTCTTCCACTTCTTTATAACCTTTAGCCGCCGTCAAGAACACTCGGGTTTTGTTAGATGCAAGTTTAGCTTTTGCTACTTCCTTGTAGACGCGCGTGCTGATCCAGCCGCCCGTCCACTTGTTTTCGGAACCCCACCATAATTGAGATTCGGTTTGAGACCTTCAATTACATCTCGTAATTTCAGTACTTGTTCTACTTGTTCTTGCTGGTTCTTCGATTGCTTGCAGGACAAGTGCCCTAGTGGCCGGGTGTCGCGCTCCACAAGATCGCGGCAACCAAAGGAGGTGGTGTATCGGTTGCTAAGGCGCAGCATCTTTGGAAGGCTGTAGTCGGGCCGTGAACGTCGTCTCCTCCATCAATCGAGTTATTCCACGCCTCTCATCGAAAGATCAGGAACAAACCCTAACGGGTTCACATCATTTTCACAACGAACGCACCCGATCCACTCCATTGGACCCAAAACACATGTTTTGGCGTGTTTCGAACCGTTTCGTTAATGCACGAAAGTTGATGCAAAACGGGCCGAACAGGTGCCTTCAACGCACAAGTTCTCTAACCGAAGTTGTGTTGAAATTTTTCACAACGAACGCACCCGATCCACTCCATTAGACCCAAAACTTATGTTTTGGGGTGTTTCGGACCGTTTCATTACTGCACGAAACTCCATGCAAAACTGGCCGAACTGGCACCACTAACACACAAGTTCGCTAAAAGAAGCTGCGTTGGATCTTTTCCCAACGAATGCACCTGATCCACTCCATTAGACCCAAAACACATGTTTGGCACGTTTCGAACCGTTTCGTTGCTGCATTAAAATCGATGCAAAACGAGCCGAACAGGTGCCTTTAATGCACAAGTTCTCTAACCGAAGTTGCGTCGAAATTTTTCGCAACGAACGCACCCGATCCACTCCATTGGACCCAAAACTCATATTTTGAGGCGTTTCGGACCATTTCGTTACTGCCCGAAACTCGATGCAAAAATGGCCGAGCTAACCCCATTAACTCACAACTTCGTTAAACGAAGCTGCATTGGAGGTTTTCGCAACAAACACAGCCGATCCACTCCATTAGACCCAAAACTCATGTTTTGGAGCATTTCGGACCATTTCGTTACTGCACGAAAGTCGATGCAAAACTGGCCGAACTGGCGCTATTAACGCCCAAGTTCGCTAAACGAAGTTGTGTTGGCATTTTATGCAACGAACGCACCTGACCCACTCCATTGGACCCAAAACTCATGTTTTGGGGCGTTTCTAACTGTTTCATTACTGCACGAAAGTTGATGCAGGACTGGCCTAATGGGTGCCATTAACGCACAAGTTCGCTACATGAAGTTGCATTGCAATTTTTCACAATGAACGCACTTGATCCACACCATTGGGGCCAAAACTCATGTTTTGGGTATTTTGGACCATTTCATTACTGCACGAATGTTGATCCGAAACTAGCCGGACTGGCACCATTAACGCACAAGTTCGCTAAACGAAGTTGCGTTGGAAGTTTTCGCAACGAACGCACCCGATCCACTCCATTAGATCCAAAACTCATGTTTTGGGGCGTTTCGGACCGTTTCGTTACTGCACGAATGTTGATGCAAAACTGGCCGAACAGGTGCCATTAACGCACAAGTTCGCTAAACGAAGTTGCGTCAAAATTTTTCGCAACGACCGCACCTGATCCACTCCATTGGACCCAAAACTCATGTTTTGGGGCGTTTCTAACCATTTTGTTACTGCACGAAAGTCGATGCAGAACTGGCCGAACGGGTGCCATTAACGCGCAAGTTCGCTAAATGAAGTTGCATCGGAATTTTTCGCAACGAACGCACCTGAACCACACCATTGGACCCAAAACATGAGTTTTGGTCATTTCGGACCGTTTCGTTACTGTACGAGAGTCGATGCAAAACTGGCCGAACTGGCACCATTATCGCATAAGTTCGGTAAACGAAGTTGCATTTGCATTTTTCACAACGAACGCACCTTATCCACTCCATTGGACCCAAAACTCATGTTTTGGGCATTTTGGACCGTTTCGTTACTGCATGAATGATGATGCAAAACTGGCCGAACTGGCACCATTAACGCACAAGTTCGCTAAACGAAGTTGCGTTGGAAGTTTTCGCAACGAACACACCCGATCCACTCCATTGGATCCAAAGCTCATGTTTTGTGGCGTTTCGGACCCTTTCGTTACTGCACGAAACTCGATGCAAAATCGGCCGAACTAGCACCATTAACTCACAAGTTTGCTAAACGAAGTTGCATTGGAGGTTTTCACAAAAAACGCTCCCGATCCACGCCATTGGACCCAAAACTCATGTTTTGGGGCGTTTCGAATCGTTTCGTTACTGCACAAACTCGATGCAAAACTGGCCGAACTGGCGCTATTAACGCCCAAGTTCGCTAAATGAAGTTGCGTTGGCATTTTTCGTAACGAACGCACCTGATCCACTCCATTGGACCCAAAACTTATGTTTTGGGGCGTTTTGAATCGTTTCGTTACTGCACAAAAGTTGATACAAAACAGGCCGAACACGTGCCTTTAACGCACAAATTCTCTAACTGAAGTTGTGTCAAAATTTTTCACAACGAAAGCACCTGATCCACTCCATTAGACCAAAAACTCATGTTTTGAGGTGTTTCAGATGGTTTCATTACTGCACGAAACTCGATGCAGAACTGGCCGAACTGGCACCATTCACGCACAAATTCGCTAAACGAAGTTGCGTTGGAAGTTTTCGCAACGAACGCACCCGATCCACTCCATTAGATCCAAAACTCATGTTTTGGGGCATTTTAGACCGTTTCGTTACTGCACGAATATTGATGCAAAACTGGCCGAACAGGTGCCATTAACGCACAAGTTCGCTAAACGAAGTTGCGTCAAAATTTTTCGCAACGGCTGCACCTGATCCACTCCATTGGACCCAAAACTCATGTTTTGGGGCGTTTCTAACCATTTCGTTACTGCACGAAAGTTGATGCAGAACTGGCCGAACGGGTGCCATTAACGCGCAAGTTCGCTAAATAAAGTTGCATCGGAATTTTTCGCAACGAACGCACCTGAGCCACACCATTGGACCCAAAACTCATGTTTTGGTCATTTCGGACCGTTTCGTTACTGTACGAGAGTCGATGCAAAACTGGCCGAACTAGCACCATTATCGCATAAGTTCGCTAAACGAAGTTGCATTTGTATTTTTTGCAATGAACGCACATTATCCACTCCATTGGACCCAAAACTCATGTTTTGGGCATTTTGGACCGTTTCGTTACTGCATGAATGCTGATGCAAAACTGGCCGAACTGGCACCATTAACGCACAAGTTCGCTAAACGAAGTTGTGTTGGAAGTTTTCGCAACGAACACACCCGATCCACTCCATTGGATCCAAAGCTCATGTTTTGTGGCGTTTCGGACCCTTTCGTTACTGCACGAAACTCGATGCAAAACCGGCCGAACTAGCACCATTAACTCACAAGTTCGCTAAACGAAGTTGCGTTGGAGGTTTTCGCAACAAACGCTCCCGATCCACGCCATTGGACCCAAAACTCATGTTTTGGGGCGTTTCGGATTGTTTCGTTACTGCACAAAACTCGATGCAAAACTGGCCGAACTGGCGCTATTAACGCCCAAGTTCGCTAAACGAAGTTGCGTTGGCATTTTTTTGCAACGAACGCACCTGATCCACTCCATTGGACCCAAAACTTATGTTTTGGGGCATTTCGAACCGTTTCGTTACTGCACGAAAGTTGATGCAAAACGGGCCGAACACGTGCCTTTAACGCACAAGTTCTCTAACCGAAGAGGTGTCAAAAATTTTCACAACGAAAGCACCCGATCCACTCCAATAGACCAAAAACTCATATTTTGAGGTGTTTCGGATGGTTGCATTACTGCACGAAACTCGATGCAGAACTGGCCGAACTGGCACCATTAATGCACAAGTTCGCTAAACGAAGTTGCGTTGGAAGTTTTTGCAACAAGCGCACTTGATCCACTCCATTGGACCTAAAACTCATATTTTGGGGCGTTTCGGACCGTTTCGTTACTGCACGAAAGTCGATGCAAAACTGGCCGAACAGGTACCATTAATGCACAAGTTCGCTAAACGAAGTTGCATCGAAATTTTTCGCAACGAACGCACGTAATCCACTCCATTGGAGCCAAAACTCATGTTTTGGGGCATTTCGGACCGTTTCGTTACTGCACGAAACTCAATGCAAAACTGGCCGAACTAGCACCATTAACTCACAAGTTCGCTAAACGAAGTTGCATTGCAGGTTTTCACAACAAACGCACCCGATTTACTCCATTGGACCCAAAACTCATGTTTTGGGGAGTTTCGGATTGTTTCGTTACTGCACAAAACTCGATGCAAAACTGGCCGAACTGGCACTATTAACGCCCAAGTTCGCTAATCGAAGTTGCGTTGGCATTTTTCGCAACGAACGCACCTGATCCACTCCATTGGACCCAAAACTCATGCTGATGCAGAACTGGCCGAACGGGTGCTATTAACGCGCAAGTTCACTAAATAAAGTTGCATCGGAATTTTTCGCAACCAACGCACCTGATCCACACCATTGGACTCAAAACTCATGTTTTGGGCATTTGGTACCATTTTGTTACTGCACGAATGTTGATGCAAAACTGGCCGGACTGGCACCATTGACGCACAAGTTCGCTAAACGAAGTTGCGTTGGAAGTTTTTGAACGAACGCACCCGATCCACTCCATTGGATCCAAAACTCATGTTTTGGGGCGTTTTGGACCGTTTCGTTACTGCACACAACAACTCACCAACTTTTAATTCGCAAAATATTAAACATTATTACAAGCCGTTTCAAACTTCAAGTAGACTTATACAAATATTGTTTAAAAACCAGAAGCTAAACAGCTTGTCCAGGTTCACAGCGGAAGGAAATTCACACGCGACTACACACGTCACGGAGGTTGACACCGCGCTCAGCCCAAAGCATGGCATCATTCAGGAGGGTCACTGCCAGCCGGGGACGGATCCCATTCCATGGACCAGCCAAACGAAACAGAGGTCGGCCATGCTGGACTATCCGTGGGGTTCTCAAAGGTCATATCTGAAAAATTGACTAGCAAAACTGAGTATACTAATACTCAGTAAGACTTAACCACTTCATGGTATACTTAGCCATGTATGAATTAACTTTCATATTTTAGCTTTCAGATTCTAGTTTCATTAACCATTCTAAGTAAGCACCTATACTAGACAAGCAAGGTAGAGATTAGCATCCATCAAGATTATTCCAATAATGGTTACTGTTCTTACTCTATGTGGCAGAAGGAATAAGCAGTCTCAATCTCCGCGAGAAACGGATGATTCTGAATCGAATTTCCAAACCTTGCAAGGGTAAACCTAACTTACACGCTTGGAACATCCAAAGATCATTCCGAAGCAACCGTTTGCCTTTCATTCCGCCTCGTGGAACAGGGCCACCACAAGCGACTGTAGGACCGTACGCACACCAATTGTGCAGGACATACGTCTGTAGCGCGACTACATGACCGTACTCCTGTCCGCTGCGTGGAATGTACTCCCGCACGTCGGTGCGTGAGAAAAACCAAAATACGAGTGGTGGGAGGTATGCCCACTCCTCAGGCCGATTGGTTACTAGGCTTACCGCTTTACCATATTTCGCGGCGTGTGGCTAGTACTTTCAAACGCTTAGCCACCACTACCACACACTGCGACCTTATCAACTTTTATCAACATAGACGGGGTAACCTTCCGAGTCATGATACTACATATGACCCCATCCATCATCCTTATAGTGATTGCAGAATAGTAAGCATTCAACTCATATATCACGCGAGTGACAGGAAATCACCCGACTTCTACCGGTCCTATTAGTAAAGCATCTATCCGATAAGGACTCAGGCACAATACATAGGTTCTTAGTATCAATGCATCTAGGGTTCTATTTCAACTCCTAGACTTAATGCAAGATATAATATATACATATAGGATTGCATAAATGTAGTAATTTGAAATACTGGGTTATGCACCGGCGCTTGCCTTCTTGAGCGGGGCTGGGGGCAGGAGTGTCAAGGATTTCCGAACTTTAGTTCGGAGCTTTAGTTAGAGTCTCGATGATGTTTACTGGGTCTTCAGAAAACCCTTGCTCAGTTTTCGGGACTAGCTCGTAGTCTCCGTCGTCGAGTGTCGTTGACTCTACATGATATGCAATGATTTGATTTAGATGGTTCTCGAGTTAACAGTTTTATTTCACGATGAAGTTGCAATCCAACATATTAATACACATAAATTCATAAAGCAAGAGGTTGAAATATAAACTTATTATTGGTATCCTAATTCAATTATCCTAATTAGTTGAATTAATTGAATTAGGTTAACAAGTTTGATTTTTAATTTGAAATCCATAAAGGCTATGGCCTTGAATTTTTATGGATAAGCTTATTCCTAGTGCATAAGCTTACTATGAATTTTTCATAATTTTCTGAAAATAGAAGCTATAGTGTTTGAATTAAGTTCAAATTTCAAGTTTAAATACAAACCTTAAGTAAAATAGTATTGTAAATTTCTAAAATATTCACTATGGACTACTCTATTGTAGAACATCACATGGTAAAAAGATCTATGTATAAAAACTTTAACAACAGGCTTAATTATATTTAAACTCTTTCAAGCTTGATTTGCATAAAATTAAACTAACTCAAGCTAGAGTGTAGCATTATAGGTGAATTTTTCACACAAGATCACTTATACCTTAAACAAGCTACTCACCAAAATTCACAGGTAACAAAGTTAACATGCAAAAGTTACACCCAAGATACCCTTTTCTTAAACTTTAAAAGAACTCTAAAAATATTTAGTTTCAACCTGAACTCTACTAATAAAAGTTGTAGAGCTATATTTCAGGAGTACAACAAAATTGGTTTGGCTATTTTTGGAGTTTTCTACAATTTCCTATGGATTTTACAAGTTGACTGATTTGAATTTAGAGAGGGGTGCTGATTTTCTATAGAAAGGCCCCTGAAAAAATTTAAATCCTTGCAATTGGGTCCTTGGCCGGGCTACATAGGAAAACCGATCGGTGCCGATCAAATTCCGGCGAGGGGGCTCCCTGGCGGTGAGGGGCAAGTGAGGGGAAATGTTCAGGAGCTCACGGCGGTCACGTGGGTGCCCAGTGTCGGGGAAGAGAGGGACTGTGGCGGCGTATCGACGGCGAACAGAGGCGGGCGGCGGAGCTCCGAGGGACGTCGACGGCGTTCCGGTGGCCGGAGGGCAAGAGAGCGGCGGAGGAGTAGCTAGAAAGCTTCCCCGGGATGATGTGGTGCTGATGGTGGGCTTGGCCGGGGCTAGGGGGCAGTGGATCGCCGGGACGACGGCGAGGCCGAGCGGCGGCGGGAGCTCGAGCTCACCGGCGTAGTGGTCCGGTCATTCTGGTGCAAGAGAGCGAAATTGGGTAGGCTGGGGAGCACCAGTGGGTTGCTGTGGTGTTGCTGGAGTACTGGATCGGGGTTGGGAGGCGGCAGCGGCGGCTGTCGACGGCGAGCAGTAGTTGCGGCGGAGGTCCGGCGAGGTGTGGTGCTCGGGAGAGGAAATGACAGTGGAAATGCAGACGCGTGAACGCAAGAGGGAGTGCGTGGGAAGCTCCAGGATGTGCTCAGGGTCCAGAAGAAGGCACGGTCGCGAGAGCAGGAGCTGGCAACCTCGGCGGCGCGCGTGGCGGCTTGGGCGACAGCGGCGCGACGTGGAGGGCTGAGGAGAGGGCCAGCGCGAGGTGGGAAGCGGCGGCGCAGGGGCTGGGGCGGCACGTGGCACGAGGAAAGGCGGCGCGGGGACGGCAGGTGCGCAACACATGGCCAGCGAGGGCGGCGGGGCCGGACGCAAGCACAAACAGAGGAGGAGAGGGGCTGGAGGTTGAAGACAAGGGTGGATCTGTGATTTTCTAAAAATACAGGGACTCTACTGTAAAGCCTAGATAACTTTCAACCATAGCTCAAATGAACATGTGCCCAAAAGCAAAAGTGTAGGGTTTAGCAAGTTCTATAACTTTGCTTTAAGATTCAGTTGCAAAAGAGCTAAGGATTTGAAACTAACATAAAACTTAGCAAAATTTTAAACTTTAATTAAATCCTATTTAAAATCTACACTGTCCTTCGGGTAGTTTCACCTCTATTTACGGTTTAAAAGTAAGTTCTTGACTTTTGCAAAACAACCTTCATATGTTTTGATTTTACCTCCCATTCTCACTCATTTAACACTAAAGAACCTAAACTTTTTAGAATTACATAAACATCCTTTTCCCTCTTGCATTAAAATTTGAACACACATACACAAGATCAAACATACTCACTTTATACTAGAATCTAGTATGTTTTATTCCTAAGTACCTGAATGTTACAGCGAACTTGCGCGTTAATGGCGCCAGTTCGTCCAGTTTTACATCAACTTTCGAATAATAACAAAACGGTCTAGAACGCCCCAAAACATGAGTTTTGGGGCCAATGGAGTGGATCAGGTCCGTTCATTGTGAAAAAGGCCAAAGCAACTTCGTTTAGTGAACTTGGGCGTTAATAGCGCTAGTTCGGCCAGTTTTGCATCGACTTTCGTGCAGTAATGAAATGGTCTGAAGCGCCCCAAAACATGTGTTTTTTTTCCAATGGAGAGGATCAGGTGCGTTCGTTGCAAAACATTTTGACGCAACTTCGTTTAGCGAACTTGTGCGTTAATAGCACCTGTTCGGCAAGTTCTGCCTCGACTTTCGTGCAGTAACGAAACGGTCAAAAAATCCCAAAACATGAGTTTTGGGTCCAATGGAGCGGATCGGGTGCGTTCGTTGCGAAAGTTCCAACGCAACTTTGTTTAGCGAACTTGTGCGTTAATGGTGCCAGTTCGGCCAGTTTTGCATCAAGTTTCGTGCATTAATGAAACGGTCCGAAACACCCCAAAACATGAGTTTTGGTTCCAATGGAGTGGATCAGGTGCGTTCGTTACGAAAAAATTCGACGCAACTTCGTTTAGCGAACTTGTGCGTTAATGGCACATGTTCGGCCAGTTTTGCGTCGACTTTCGTGCAGTAACGAAATGGTCAAAAACATCCCAAAACATGAGTTTTGGGTCCAATGGAGTGGCTCGGGTGCGCTCGTTGTGAAAAATTCCAATGCAACTTCATTTAGCGAACTTATGCGTTAGTGGCGCCAGTTCGGCCAGTTTTGCATCGACTTTTTGCAGTAATGAAATGGTCCGAAATGTGCCAAAACATGAGCTTTGGGTCCAATGGAGTGGATCAGGTGTGTTCGTTGCGAAAAGATCCAACACAACTTCGTTTAGTGAACCTGTGCGTTAATGGTGCCAGTTCGGCAAGTTTTACATCGATTTTGGTGCAGTAACGAAACGGTCCGAAACACCCCAAAACATGAGTTTTGGGTCCAATGGAGTGGATCGGGTGCGCTCGTTGTGAAAATTTCTGACGCAACTTCATTTAGCGAACTAGCGCGTTAATGGCGCCAGTTCGACCAGTTTTACATTGACTTTCGTGCACTAATGAAACGGTTCGGAACACCCCAAAACATGAGTTTTGCGTCCAATGCAGTAGATCAAGTGCGTTCATTGCGAAAAATGCCAAAGCAACTTCGTTTAGCGAACTTGGGCGTTAATAATGCCAGTTCGGCCAGTTTTGCATCGACTTTCGTGCAGTAACAAAATGGTCCGAAACGTTCCAAAACATGTGTTTTTGTTCCAATGGAGTGGATCAGGTGCGTTCATTGCGAAAATTTTTGACGCAACTTCGTTTAGCGAACTCGAGCGTTAATGGTGCTAATTCGGCTAGTTTTGCATCGAGTTTTGTGCAGTAACAAAATGATCCGAAACGCCCAAAATAAGAGTTTTGGGTCCAATAGAGTGGATCGGGTGCGCTCGTTGTGAAAAATTCCGACGCAACTTCATTTGGTGAACTTGCGCGTTAATGGCGGCAGTTCGTCCAGTTTTATATCGACTTTCGAACAGTAACGAAACGGTCCAGAACGCCCCAAAACATGTGTTTTGGGTCCAATGGAGTGGATCAGGTCCGTTCTTTGCGAAAAAATGCCAAAGCAACTTCGTTTAGCGAACTTGGGCGTTAGTAGCGCCAGTTCGGCCAGTTTTGTATCGACTTTCGTGCAGTAACGAAATGGTCTGAAACGCCCCAAAACATGAGTTTTTGTTCCAATGGAGTTGATCAGGTGCGTTCATTGTGAAAAAATTTGACGCAATTTCGTTTAGCGAACTTGTGCGTTAATGGTACCTGTTCGGCTAGTTTTGCGTCGACTTTCATGCAGCAACGAAATGGTCAAAAACATCCCAAAACATGAGTTTTGGGTTCAATGGAGTGGCTCGGTGCGCTTGTTGTGAAAAATTCCAATGCAACTTCATTAAGCGAACTTATGCTTTAATGGCGCCAGTTCAACCAGTTTTGCATCGATTTACGTGCAGTAACGAAACGGTCCGAAACGCGCCAAAACATGAGTTTTGGGTCCAATGGAGTGGATCGGGTGCATTCGTTGCGAAAAGATCCAACGCAACTTCGTTTAGCAAACCTGCACGTTAATGGTGCCAGTTCAGCCAGTCTTACATCGAGTTTGGTGCAGTAACGAAACGGTCCGAAACGCCCCAAAATATGAGTTTTGGGTCCAATGGAGTGGATCGGGTGCGCTCATTGTGAAAAATTCCGATGCAACTTCATTTAGCGAACTTGCGTGTTAATGGCGCAAGTTCGGCTAGTTTTACATCGACTTTCATGCAGTAACGAAATGGTCCGGAATGCTCCAAAACATGAGTTTTGGCTCCAATGCAGTGGATTAGATGCATTCGTTGCGAAAAATGCCAAAGCAACTTCGTTTAGTGAACTTGGGCGTTAATAGCTCTAGTTTGGCCAGTTTTGCATTGACTTCCGTGGAGTAACAAAATGGTTCGAAACACCCCAAAACATGTGTTTTTGTTCCAATGGAGTGGATCAGGTGCGTTCGTTGCGAAAATTTTTGACGCAACTTCGTTTAGCGAACTTGTGCGCTAATGGCACCTGTTCGGCAAGTTTTGCGTCGACTTTCATGCAGTAACGAAACGGTCAAAAAATCCCAAAACATGAGTTTTGGGTCCAATGGAGCGGATTAGGTGCGTTCGTTGCGAAAAGTTCCAACGCAACTTTGTTTAGCGAACTTGTGCGTTAATGGTGCTAGTTCGGCCAGTTTTGCATCGAGTTTCATGCAGTAACAAAACGGTCTGAAACGCCCCAAAACATTAGTTTTGGTTCCAATGGAGTGGATCAGGTGCGTTTGTTGCGAAAAAATTCGATGCAACTTCGTTTAGCGAACTTGTGCATTAATGGCACCTGTTCGGCCAGTTTTGCATCGACTTTCGTGCAATAACGAACTGGTACATGAGTTTGGGGTCCAATGGAGTGGCTCGGATACGCTCGTTGTGAAAAATTCCAATGCAACTTCGTTTAGCGAACTTATGCGTTGATGGTGTTAGTTCGGCCAGTTTTGCATCGACACGCCAAAACATGAGTTTTGGGTCTAATGGAGTGGATCGGGTGTGTTCGTTGCGAAAAGATCTAGCGCAACATCATTTAGGGAACCTGTGCATTAATGGTGCTAGTTCGGCCAGTTTTACATCAAGTTTGGTGCAGTTACGAAACGGTCCGAAACACCCCAAAACATGAGTTTTGGGTCCAATAGAGTGGATTGGGTGCGCTCATTGTGAAAAATTCTGACGCAACTTTATTTAGCGAACTTGTGCGCTAATCGCGCCAGTTCAGCCTGTTTTACATCGACTTTCGTGCAGTAACGAAACAGTCTGGAACGCCCCAAAACATGAGTTTTGGGATCAATGCAGTGGATCAAGTGCGTTCGTTGTGAAAAATGCCAAAGCATCTTCGTTTAGCGAACTTGGGCGTTAATAGCGCAAGTTCAGCCAGTTTTGCATCGACTTTCGTGTAGAAACAAAATGGTCCGAAACGCCCCAAAACATGTGTTTTTGTTCTAATGGAGTGGATCTGGTGTATCCTTGCGAATATTTTTGACGCAACTTAGTTTAGCGAACTTGTGCGTTAATGGCACCTGTTCGGCAAGTTTTACGTCGACTTTCGTGCCGTAACGAAATCGTCAAAAAATCCCAAAATATGAGTTTTGGATCCAATGGAGCGGATCAGGTGCGTTCGTTGCGAAAAGTTCCAACGCAACTTTTTTCAGCAAACATGTGCGTTAATGGTGCCATTTCGGCCAGTCTTGCATCGAGCTTCGTGTAGTAACGAAACGGTCCGAAACACCCCAAAACATGAGTTTTAGTTCCAATGCAGTGGATCAGGTGCGTTCGTTGCGAAAAAATTCGACGCAACTTCATTTAGCGAACTTGTGCGTTAATGGCACCTGTTCGGCCAGTTTTGCGTCGACTTTCGTGCAGTAATGAAATGGTCAAAAACATTCCAAAACATAAGTTTTGGGTCCAATGGAGTGGCTCGGCTGCGCTCGTTGTGAAAAATTCCAATGCAACTTCATTTAGCAAACTTATGCGTTAATGGCGCCAGTTCGGCCAGTTTTGCATCGAGTTTGGTGCAATAACAAAACGGTCCGAAACGCCCCAAAATATGAGTTTTGGCTCCAATGGAGTGGATCGGGTGCGCTCGTTGCGAAAAATGCCAAAGCAACTTCATTTAGCGAACTTGGGCGTTAATAGAGCCAGTTCGGCCAGTTTTGCACCGACTTTCGTGCAGTAACAAAACTGGTCCGAAACGTTCCGAAACATATGTTTTTGTTCCAATGGAGTGGATCAGGTGCGTTCGTTGCGAAAAATTTTGACGTAACTTCGTTTAGCGAACTCGTGCGTTAATGGTGCTAGTTCGGCCAGTTTTATATCGAGTTTTGTGCAGTAACAAAATGATCCAAAATGCCCAAAACAAGAGTTTTGGGTCCAATAGAGTGGATCGGGTGTGCTCGTTGTGAAAAATTCTGACGCAACTTCGTTTGGCGAACTTGCGCATTAATGGCGCCAGTTCGTTCAGTTTTACATCGAGTTTCGTGCAGTAACGAAACGGTCCGGAACGCCCCAAAACATGAGTTTTGGGTCCAATGGAGTGGATCAGGTACGTTCATTGTGAAAGATGCCAATGCAACTTCATTTAGCGAACTTGGGCGTTAATAGCGCCAGTTCGGCCAGTTTTGCATCGACTTTCATGCAGTAACGAAATGGTCCGAAACGCCCCAAAACATGTGTTTTTGTTCCAATGGAGTTGATCAGGTGCGTTCGTTGCGAAAATTTTTGACGCAACTTCATTTAGCGAACTCGTGCGTTAATGGCACATGTTCGCAAGTTTTCCGTGGATTGTTGTGCAGTAATGAAACGGTCAAAAAATCCCAAAACATGAGTTGTGGGTCCAATGGAGTGGATCAGGTGCGTTCGTTGGGAAAAAGATCCAACGTAACTTTATAACTTCTGCGTTAATGGTGCCAGTTTGGCTAGTTTTACGTCGAGTTTTGTGCAGTAATGAAACGGTCCAAAATGCCCCAAAATATGAGTTTTGGGTCCAATGGAGTGGATGGGTGCGCTCGTTGTGAAAAATTCCGATGCAACTTCATTTAGCAAACTTGCGCGTTAATGGCGCCAGTTCGGCCAGTTTTACATCGACTTTCGTGCAGTAACAAAATGGTCCGAATGCCCCAAAACATGAGTTTTGGGTCCAATGCAGTGGATCAGGTGCGTTCGTAGCGAAAAATGCCAAAGCAACTTCGTTTAGCGAACTTGGGCGTTAATAGCGCCAATTCGGCCAATTTTGCATCGACTTTCGTGCAGTAACGAAATGGTCCGAAATGTTCCAAAACATGTGTTTTTGTTCCAATGGAGTGGTTCAAGTGCGTTCGTTGCGAAAAATTTTGACGCAACTTCGTTTAGCGAACTCGTGGGTTAATGGTGCTAGTTCGGCTAGTTTTGCATCGAGTTCTGTGCAGTAACAAAACGGTCCGAAATGCCCAAAACAAGAGTTTTGGGTCCAATAGAGTGGATCGGGTGCGCTCGTTGTGAAAAATTCAAACGCAACTTCGTTTGGCGAAATTGCGCGTTAATGGCGCCAGTTCGGCCAGTTTTACATCGACTTCGTGCAGTAACGAAATGGTCCGGAGGGCCCCAAAACATAAGTTTTGGGTCCAATGGAGTGGATCAGGTGCATTCGTTGCAAAAATGCCAAAGCAACTTTGTTTATCGAACTTGGGCGTTAATAGCGCTAGTTCGGCCAGTTTTGCATCGATTTCGTGCATTAACGAAATGGTCCGAAAAGCCCCAAAACATGTGTTTTTGTTCCAATGGAGTGGATCCGGTGCGTTCGTTGCGAAAAATGCCAAAGCAACTTCGTTTAGCGAACTTGGGCGTTAATAGCGCCAGTTCGGCCAGTTTTGCATCGACTTTCGTGTAGTAACGAAATGGTCCGAAACACCCCAAAACATGTGTTTTTGTTTCAATGGAGTGGATCAGGTGCGTTCGTTGCGAAAATTTTTGACGCAACTTCATTTAGCGAACTTGTGCGTTAATGGCACCTGTTCGGCAAGTTTTGCGTCGACTTTCGTGCAGTAACGAAACGGTCAAAAAATCCCAAAACATGAGTTTTGGATCCAATGAAGTGGTCCGAGTTTCGTGCAGTAACTTTCGAGTTTCGTGCAGTAACGAAAGGGTCCGAAACGCCACAAAACATGAGCTTTGGATCCAATGGAGTGGATCGGGTGTGTTCGTTGCGAAAACTTCCAACGCAACTTTGTTTAGCGAACTTGTGCGTTAATGGTGCCAGTTCGGCCAGTTTTGCATCGAGTTTCGTGCAGTAACGAAATGTTCCCAAACGCCCCAAAACTTGAGTTTTGGTTCCAATGGATTGGATCAGGTGCGTTCGTTGCGAAAAATTCGACGCAACTTCATTTAGCGAACTTGTGCGTTAATGGCACCTATTTGGCCAGTTTTGCGTCGACTTTTGTGCAGTAACGAAATGGTCAAAAACATCCCAAAACATGAGTTTTGGGTCCAATGAAGTGGCTCGGGTGCGCTCATTGTGAAAAATGCCAAAGCAACTTCGTTTAGCGAACTTATGTGTTGATGGCGCCAATTCGTCTAGTTTTGCATCGACTTTCATGCAGTAACGAAACGGTCCAAAACGCGCCGAAACATGAGTTTTGGGTCCAATGGAGTGGATCGGGTGCGTTCGTTGGGAAAAGATCCAACGCAACTTCGTTTAGTGAAACTGGGCACTAATGGTGCCAGTTCGGCCAGTTTTACATCGAGTTTGGTGCAATAACGAAACGGTCCAAAACGCCCCAAAACATGAGTTTTGGGTCCAATGGAGTGGATCGGGTGCGCTCCTTGTGAAAAATTCCGACGCAACTTCATTTAGCGAACTTGCGCGTTA
>NW_020356291.1:60000-72199 GCF_002211085.1 Panicum hallii
TCAAGTACGGCACTATCAGACAACCGACCGGATAACTTTCTGAAAGGACCTCAAGATGCCTAGAGGGGGGGTGAATAGGCTAATCTGAAACTTAAAACACTTTGAACACGGTTAGCAACACAGGTATCCGGATATTCCGGATATATGTCCGGATACTCCGGATATAGAGTCCGGAGTTTCCGGATATATTGTCCAGACTATCCGGGTATGAAAAACGTGCTACTAATCACTGTTGTAGATGCTGTAAATTGAATCAGGTAAATTTAGAGGGACTAGGGATACCTCTGGAGTGTTTCTCACCAGTTTTCTTTCTCGTGAGACTTATACAAAAGTAGATCGGCCTCAAACCCTAAAAGGTTAGTTTCACAAGCAAATAATCACAAGTATAAGGTAGAAATACGAGATTGACACAGAATTTGTTTCCCGAAGTTCACTCCCAAAGGAGCTACGTCTCCGTTGAGGAAGAATTCAAGAGACGGTGCTCAAGAACTCCTATGCTCCTCTCCCAAGGGTGAGACCAACGCTCAAACCCTAGCGTCACTTACTATGAATTCCTCGGAGAGGAAAGAAGGTTACAAACCAGCTGTGATGCTCACAAATCAATCACGCAATCACAAGCGACGCCTAGCCGTCTAGGAGCACGGAGCTCCAAGAGTAATAAACTAGAATCCACGAGCTAGACTTGGATTGATGTGCTCAAGAGATGAAATCAAAGCTTACTTGCACAATCTTAGCTCTTGCAACAATCTCACTTCAAACCCCAACAAAAATCACTCAAGAATGAGGCAAATGGGGAGTGAGAGGGCTCTCTTTAGGCTTTCTGCAGGTCTGGTCGAAAAAGAGCAAGAGAGAGAGAGTGAGAGGGGGTATGGGGGGGATTTATACTCCCTCTCCCAGAAACTAGCCGTTGGGAGAGCGGTACCCGGAAACTCCGGGTAAATGTCCAGATACTCCGGACATAGGGGTCCGGAGACTCCGGACCAAACTGGTTTTTTTGCAGACGGGTAACAGTAACCCGGATACTCCGGGTATACGTCCGGATACTCCGGACTTTCTGTCCGGACATTCCGGACTAGTACCCGGACACTCCGGGTTTTTCACAGAATTTCACATTTAAGTCCCTTTTTGAGTGTTGAGATGGTTTCTTATGATTTTTGTGGGTTCTCTTGAGCACAACTACCATGTCTACACTAGTGGATCACAGTTCCCCTTGATAGTACGGCGTTCCTATACTTAATTTCAAAAATAAAATCTAGTCTTTAAGAACATTTGAGAACGCCGCTTTTCATATCCTTTTTGAGGGTTCACGCTTCTCTAAAAGCTATGCTTAGTCACCATTAGCACCTGCACACATGCTTAATAACACGATTAAATATACATGTGCTTTGTCATATATCACCAAAACCCACTTAGGGGCCTAGATATCTTTCAATCTCCCCCTTTTTGGTGATTGATGACAACTCACATGTATCTCATTTGATAACCATAAAAATGTAATCTTAAGCATGTAAAGAGCTCCCCCTTAATGTATGCCATGAATTTGAGTTTCAAATTGACTTCTCTAAAGTCAAGATTGGCATATATAGAAAAAGATATGGAAGCTCTTTATACATTCTACAGTGGGGTGAGCATGTGTGTGCTGAAGAGTGTGTGATGCAAAGGACATGTCATATAATCAAGAATCACTAGTCTTCGATCAAGGCAATCCGGAGACTCCGGGTTTCAATCCGGAGACTCCGGACCATGTGTCCGGAGTATCCGGAATAATATCCGGAGTATCCGGACCATCAGGTCAGAACTCAGAAACAATAAACTTGCATCATAATCAAATTAAGATCACACTATCAGCTCATCCTTAAAAACAAACTGCAAACCAGTAAATCACAGAGTGGCACACATTACAAAGTTCCTCACACCACATGGTCCTTACATGAATAAATGTTCAAAAGAAACGCATAAAGTTGATACATAGCCCAAATGAGTACATAAATGACATTTTCACTCCCCCTTTGTCATCAAGTGCCAAAAAGGACATGAAAAATGGCAAGAAAGTCTTCTACTCATCATCATCTTGGGCATCCTCATCGGAGGTATCCTCATCTTCATCCGAATCGGGGATCTCGCGGTAGTTTGGAGGTGCTTCTTCCTCGGTCTCTTCCTCTTCATCAAAAATCTCTTGGCCACGAGGAGGAGAGCGACGGGATCGTGTAGGGACACGGGTACGCTGACGTGGGCGAGGAAGAGGAGCATGAGCAGCAGCAGTGGCGGCCTCATCTGCAGCATCCCATTCGGCAAATGGGTCATCAAACTCGGGCAACTCATGATATGGATCCGCCGGAAGCCCCAAGTGACTCTTAATCTCAATAATGTCACGGCGGTTTTCATTAATCTCGTGAGTTGCAGTCTTGCACATGCAGAAAATGCTCTTAAGAGCTCTCTTGATGAATGAATCATGATGACCACGACGAGAGGAAGATGGACCCGCATAAGATGGAGCTGGATCAAACCTTGGGTTCCTTGTTGCACCGGCATGAAGAGGAGGGGCATGTGGTGCATCACCGGATCGGGGACGAAGATGTAGGGCAGCGTGTTTGCAATCCTTAGGAAAGGTTACCTTTGTAACCCTCTCAATCATATACATAATGTAAGGAGCAGATGGTAGAAACTTTTGTGGATCATTCATCGTCCTCCGTAACTCATTCCAAATGAAATCCATAATGGAGAAAGGTCGCCCACCGGGCATGACACGGGCAAGGAGATTGCAAGCAAAGTACCTAAGAGCAGTGGCATCACCATCCTTTGCATCAATAGTGGCACGGAAAAATTGGTTCATGGTGTAGTAGAATGGTTGGAGAGTGCTTGCATTGCCGGCTTCCGCTAGAATAGGGTTGTAGAAAAGAGCCGGTAATTGACTTGGTTTCAACTGATGTTCCACATGAATGGGATCTCTCTTCTCATCTTCTGAGCCAAGTCCAAGGAGTCTAGAGAATGTCATGTAGTCAACTCCATATTTCACTCCCTCGGTAGTCCAAAAGAAGGCAATTTGCCTTGCGTCATAAAATAAAGAGGAGTGAAATTGAGCAAGAATCTCTTCATTCCAATCATACCGAAAGCCCATGATGTCATAAAGACCGAATTCCTTGCACTTGGCAATAGCTTGATTAAAGAATGGATCATTCATCCTCTCAAAATAATCCCAATCAACATACTTGCAAGGAACAATGGGAGCTTTGCCCTTGCGCATGACAACGGAGGAGTAGAAATCTTGATGCAACTGACACCAAAATCTCCTTTCCAAATTTTCAGCCTTCTCATACTTGTAAACATCCTCCTTGCGTGCATCCGTAAGAGCCACAGTCTGCTTGAAATAGTTCCGTCCCATTGAAACAGTGAACTCAGTGAGAATTTGAGGACGGTGAAGCTTTGGGCACCTTGGATATGTACGTTGATCTTGTGGATATTCAACTTGAAGACGAGGAGGAGTGCGAGGGCAGATTTCCCAAGCAATTCCCCGTCTCGATGGATTAGCCCGAGAAGGAGGAGGCGCTGCCATACTCGGCATCATGTAAGGAGCTTGACGAGGTGGACGGGCTTGTGAGCTGCTCCCTGCAGGCTCTTTGCCCGGACGGTGACGAGGACGAAGTTCTCGTGGAGGAGGACTAGGAGGTGAAACTTCCTCCTCTTGGATTTGAGGATCATGACGGCGTTTTTGCCGTCGCTGACCGGAAGAAGCCTGTGCACGCTCACGTCCCATAGCCTGAACATAGGATATATTGATTAGGAGCAATCTAGAGACAATAGGAACGAGACTCGGAGGCTAAGACACTAAGAGTCCGGAGAGTCCGGATATATGTCCGGATACTCCGGACTGTCCGGAGTATCCGGACTGAATATCCGGAGTATCCGGGCATCAACATGGAAACCCTACTTTCATGAAATCTAGAGATTTGACCATGGGATTTGAATGAAATTTGGGGTACAAGCTGCTGCACATGATAGAAGATAATGCCCCAAAGGATATCTAGTTTTGACCACTACATTGAGAGATCGAGCGATTTGAAGTTTAAATACCTTAATGAAGAGGAAAACGCGGGAAACTTCAAATCCAAAGCGTTCTCCGGAGATTCCGGACGAGAGAGAGCACTCCCTTCAACGATTCGCAAATCTTACGGGAAAATACGGTGGAAATCACCCCTTGGGCGAGTGGGAGGCAGGAAGAGGAGGTGAGGCGCGGTGGAGGTGAGAAATAAGAGATAGAACCGTTTTGACCGACCCCCCCGCGGTATATATGAGAAAGTTTTACCATCCGGAATATCCGGACGAATGTCCGGAGTATCCGGATATCCGGAGTATCCGGCCCTGGTTCCGGAGATCCGGCTCCCCCTAAAACTATGATGGATTCTAATGAGGATAGGATTGAATTTTGATAAGAGAGATCTAGTGATGTGAGAGGCTTACTTAACTTGAGACTAGCCAGCAATCAACAATGGGAACAATAGTCTCAAGCAAGTAAGAAAAGATTCAAATTATGTTGAAAGTCACACTCCTACCAGTTCTAGTAGATTTTTCAAAACAATTTCTCTATATCACTCAAACATGTGCATGATCTCAAACTAAGTTACGAGAATCCAAAATATTTAGCTCACTCCTCAAGGTACAAAACCTTTGCTCATCAAGTGGTTTAGTGAAGATATCGGCTAGTTGTTTATCGGTGCTCACATGACTTAAAACGATATCTCCTTTGGCTTCATGGTCTCTCAAGAAATGGTGCCTTATGTCAATATGTTTGGTTCTTGAGTGGTTAACAGGATTGTTCGCTAGCTTGATTGCACTCTCATTATCACACAAAAGTGGAATCTTGCTAAACTTACAACCAAAATCTCTCAAGGTGGATTTCATCCAAAGTAATTGTGCACAACAAGCACCTGCAGCAACATATTCGGCTTCGGCAGTTGATAAGGCAACGGAATTTTGTTTCTTGGAACTCCAAGACACAAGGGACCGGCCAAGAAATTGACACGTCCCCGATGTACTCTTCCTATCTACCTTGCAACCGGCATAATCCGAATCGGAGTAGCCAAGTAGATTGAAAGTGGAGCCCTTGGGATACCACAAGCCAAGGTACGGAGTGAAAACTAAATATCTTAGAATTCTCTTAACAGCCATAAGATGGCATTCCTTAGGATTAGCTTGAAATCTTGCACACATGCACACACTAAGCATGATATCGGGCCTAGATGCACACAGGTAAAGAAGGGATCCAATCATGGAGCGATATACCTTTTGATCTACGGCTTTGCCATCCTCATTTAGATCGAGATGTCCATTAGTCGGCATGGGTGTCTTGATGGGCTTGGCATTCTCCATGTCAAACTTCTTCAACATATCTTTGGTATACTTGGTTTGACAAATAAAGGTTCCTTCCTTAAGTTGCTTGATTTGAAAGCCAAGAAAGAATGTCAACTCTCCCATCATGGACATCTCGAATCTCTTCGTCATGATCCTACTAAAATCCTCGCACCAAGATTGATTAGTAGAACCAAATATAATGTCATCGACATATATTTGGCACACAAAAATTTCTTTGTCAACTTTGCGAGTGAAAAGAGTAGGATCGGCTTTGCCTATCTCAAAGCCTTTCCTTAAGAGAAAGTCCTTAAGGCATTCATACCATGCTCTAGGAGCTTGCTTAAGCCCGTAGAGCGCCTTATGGAGTTTGTAGACATGATTGGGCAGCTTGGGATCTTCAAAGCCCGGTGGTTGCTCAACATATACCAATTCGGAGATTGGTCCATTAAGAAAAGCACTCTTCACATCCATTTGGTATAGCTTGAAATCACGGTGAGTTGCAAAGGCAAGCAAGATACGAATTGACTCAAGCCTAGCTACGGGTGCATAAGTCTCACCAAAATCCAAACCTTCGATTTGAGTGAAGCCTTGAGCAACCAACCTTGCCTTGTTTCTTGTTACCACACCGTGTTCATCTTGTTTGTTTCGAAAGACCCACTTTGTTCCAATGACATTTTGCTTGGGTCTTTCTACCAAGGACCAGACTTCATTCCGTGTGAAGTTGTTCAACTCTTCTTGCATGGCCATCACCCAATCCGGATCATCCAGAGCTTCTTCAACCTTAAGTGGTTCCAAAGAAGAAACAAACGAGTAATGTTCACAAAAGGTTGCTAAACGAGAACGAGTAGTTACCCCTTTGTTTATGCTTCCAAGAATGTTATCCACGGGATGATCCTTTTGAATATTTTGATGAATCCTTGGATGAGGAACTTGAGCTTCATGTTGTATAGGCTGGACTTCTTGTTCAGCCTGAGGTTGATCTTGATGTGGAGATGATGGTCGATCTTCTGTAACCCGGATACTCCGGCCCTGTGTCCGGATACTCCGGACTGGTGATCCGGAGTCTCCGGATATATACCCGGAGTTTCCGGGTTGCGCTGCGGAAGTTGATGTAGATGACTCTTTGAACATCAACACACCATCATCGTCTTGATCCTCTTGTTCTTGTGGCTTTATTTCACCAGTGGCTAGCTTCTCGATCGCCTTGTTTGGTGATTCTTCCATGCCTACAACATCATCAACTTGCTCCTCTTGAGAGCCATTAGATTCATCAAATGTCACGTCACACGCAACTTCAACACAACCGGAGGTTTTGTTGAAGACACGATATCCATGAGCATTTGAGGCATAACCAAGAAGAAAACCTTCATCAACTTTAGATGCAAATTTAGAGTTCTTGGGCTTCTTGTTAAGAATGAAGCACTTACTTCCAAAAACTCTAAAATATGACACGTTAGGCTTTTTACCAAGTAGAAGCTCGTAGGCCGTCTTGTTCAAGATCTTGTGAAGATAAAGACGGTTGATAGCGTGGCATGCCGTGTTGATTGCTTCCGCCCAAAATTGATCCGAGACCTTGTATTCATCAAGCATTGTTCTTGCGGCTTCAATTAGAGTTCTATTTTTCCTTTCAACAATTCCATTTTGTTGTGGAGTATATGGAACGGAGAACTCATGCCCAATGCCCTCTTCTTCTAAGAATTCTTCTATGTTGGTGTTCTTGAATTCGGTGCCATTGTCACTTCTTACTTTCTTGATCTTGGTCTCGAATTCATTTTGAGCTCTTTTTGCAAATTTCTTGAATGTCTCTTGCACTACACTTTTGTCATGCAAAAAGAATACCCAAGTGAAACGAGAATAATCATCAACAATGACAAGTCCATATTTGTTACCACCAATGCTTATATAAGCCACCGGACCAAAGAGATCCATGTGTAGTAGTTCAAATGGCTTGACGGTGGTGATGATGCTCTTTGACGGATGAGGAACACCAACTTGTTTTCCGGCTTGACAAGCACTACAAATACGATCTTTTTCAAAAGAAACATTTGTTAGTCCTAGAATGTGATCCCCCTTTAGGAGCTTGTTGAGATTTCTCATCCCAACATGAGCTAGTCGGCGATGCCATAACCAACCCAAGCTAGACTTTGCCACCAAGCATGTGTCAAGTTGAGCCTTTTCTTGTGAAAAATTCACTAGATAAAGCTTTCCCTTGAGTACACCCTTGAAGGCAACGGAGCCATCGCTTCTCCTAATGACGGTCACACCTTCGTTAGTGAATAAACAATTGAAACCCGATGCACAAAGTTGTGATATGGATAACAAATTATACCCAAGAGATTCGACTAATAGAACTTTTGAAAGAGAGAATTTTGAGTTTAGATCAATGTTACCGGTACCAAGCACCTTTCCCTTTTGATTACCGGCAAAAGTAATGTAATGATCATCATTTGATTCTTTCAAACTCTCAAATATGCTTCCTTCTCCGGTCATATGATTTGTGCATCCGCTATCAATCACCCATGTTGATCCACCGGAGAAGTATTCCTACAAAACGAGATTATTCCTTCTTTTAGGTACCCAACAATACTTGGGTCCTTGAGTGTTAGTCAAAAGCACTTTGGGTACCCACACATGGCTTTTCACCTTAGTGTTCCATGAGCGGTGACCCACAAATCTAGCAACCACTTTACCATGGTGGTTCCTAGTTAAAACATAATCCGCATAAAATGACATTTGAGATAAAGTTTTTGGTGTCTTGGGCATTTGAAATTTGTCTTGCTTCAAAGAGGATGCAACAATTTTGGCACCTTCATCACATGTTGTGCCTCTCTTGACAAACTTAATTTGACTTAACCCTTGCTTCTCACTACTTCTCCTATGGATGGGAGTTGTCATGTTCACTAGGCCTCCTCTTGCCCCTAAGGCGGCCTTCTTGTTATTCTTGACATAAGGAATGGTTTGAGAACTGCCATCTTCATTCTTTCCTAATCCCTTACCTTTCTCAAAACCATATTTACTTAAGTATCTTGAGCCAAACCCCTTGGTATGCTTCTCAAACTCACCTACCCTCGGTGAGGGATTTATCTTGAGTACTCTCTTGTGAGATATTTCCTCTTCTTGCACCAATTGAGTGAGTCTACTAATTTCTTTTCTCATGGCTTGCACTTCGGCATGGTTAGTCACACATGTTTGAATATCAACATTAAAGCATCGTGCACAACCATTACTAGTTGAAGGACTAGATGACTTTGATGTCTTACAAGTGTTAGAGGAACTTACTAGAAGAGTGCTAACTTTAACTTCAAGTGCCGTGTTCATGGCTTGCAAGCTTGTTAAGCTTTCTTGAAGTTTATCATTGTCTCTCTTAATCTAGCATGAGTGTCTTCAACCAAAAGAAGTTCTTTAGTTAAGTCATCCACTTTCCTCTTTTCACTAGTAAATGACTCTTCTACCTCAAGAAGCATGTTATCCTTAGCTTTTAGAGATTCTCCAAGCCTCTTGTTTTCCTTCCTTTCATAGGTAAGGTTCTTTTCAAGAGTCTCGGATTTTTCTCTTTCAAGCCTAAACAATTCCTCTTGCGATTCAAGAGTCTCATCTAGATCATCTAGTTTCATTATTAATTTCATTATTCTAGTTGCCGCACTCTTGCCATATTGTTTAATAAGACTAGCAACTTCATCATCATCATCTATTTCATCATCCGATGAGCTTGGAGATATTACCTTTGAGTTCTTTGCCATCAAGCACATAATTTGGTCTTGATCTTCATCATCGGTGAGATCTTCAAACAAGCTTGGTTGATGTGAAGATAAAGTCTTGAATGCCATGGTTGCAATGTCTTCATTTTCGGAGTTGCTTTCTTCATTTGAATCCCATTCTTGACCAAGATGAGCTTCACCAACATGCCTTTTATATCTTGGCTTATCCCTCTTGGATGAACTCTCCTTGGCATTCTTGTTCTTTTCTTTTCTTCCGGACAATCCGCAATGAAATGCCCAATTTTCTTGCAACCGAAGCATGGCTTGCTTGATCTTCTTCTTGATTCATTCTTGTTCTTGCCAAAGTTTCGAAAGTTGCCCTTCCTTAGAACTCTTCCAAAGTTCTTGATGAAAAAGGCCATTTGCTTATCAAGCTCATCATCTTCACTATCACTAGAGTCATCAATCTTTGATGCTTGGGATGCTTTCTCCTTGCCTTTCAACTTAGCTTGAAGAGCTAACCCATTATTCTTTGCAGCTTGCTCTTGTAGATCGGCTAAATCTTGATTTATTTTGACTCTCTTTAATTGATCATGATGAGCCTCAATTCTCCCAAGAACATTCTCGGCGGTGAAGTGCTTGAAACCTCTTTCCGCTCTTATCAAACTAGGTAATGTGACATCCCTAGCCATGTAGACGGTTAAGAGCTTATCCACTATCTCACGATCACCCCATTTGTCTCCACCAAGAGATTTGATTTGATTGGTGATCCTTTTCATACGGTTATACATCTCCTTAACGGTTTCATCTTTCTTCATGGAGAATAGACTTAGTTCATCTTCCAAAGTCTTGATTCTTGATTCTCGGACTTTTCTTGATCCTTGATGATTTACTTGGAGAGTGTCCCAAGCATCCTTGGCGGTGGAGCAATCTTCAATTTTGTCAAACTCTTCCGGACTCACGGAAGTGTGAAGAATGTTCAAAGCTTGATAATTTCTTTGTAAGACATATGCTTGAACGGGTGTTGTGGCTTCTCCATCTTCCGGGATCTCACACCCTACTTCAATGATTTTCCATAGATCCTTGTGAATTGCACTCAAATAACCAAACATCTTGGTCTTCCATTGATTATACCCCGTTCCATCAAATAAGGGGGCTTTCCCATGTGAATTGAAGCACTATGATCGCTAGGAATTTGAAAAGTATAGTCATGACCAACTTGGTGATAGTTGGCTCTTTTCTTCACCTTTGAAGAGCTTGAAGATCTTCTCTTATAGTCGTTGTCCGAGTCATCACTTGACTCTATCATAACCTTGGTGCTTGATCTCTCTTTCTTTCTTTGCAATTTCTTCTTCTTCCTCCAAGCCTTCCATTCTTGAAATGACATCTCATCGTCGGTTGTTTCCAAATCTTCTTCCTCTTCTTGTAGCCTGTTCTTTTTCTTATCCTCTGATCTTTCAGATGACTTCTCCCTCTGAACTTCAACCATTGGATCGGCTTGACCCTTGGATGAAGCTTCACTCGACATCTTGACTCTCCAAGCGGTTAAGCTTCAAATATGGAGAACCTTGCTCTGATACCAATTGAAAGGACCTCAAGATGCCTAGAGGGGGGGTGAATAGGCTAATCTGAAACTTAAAACACTTTGAACACGGTTAGCAACACAGGTATCCGGATATTCCGGATATATGTCCGGATACTCCGGATATAGAGTCCGGAGTTTCCGGATATATTGTCCAGACTATCCGGGTATGAAAAACGTGCTACTAATCACTGTTGTAGATGCTGTAAATTGAATCAGGTAAATTTAGAGGGACTAGGATACCTCTGGAGTGTTTCTCACCAGTTTTCTTTCTCGTGAGACTTATACAAAGTAGATCGGCCTCAAACCTAAAAGGTTAGTTTCACAAGCAAATAATCATAAGTATAAGGTAGAAATACGAGATTGACACAGAATTTGTTTCCCGAAGTTCACTCCCAAAGGAGCTACGTCTCCGTTGAGGAAGAATTCAAGAGACGGTGCTCAAGAACTCCTATGCTCCTCTCCCAAGGGTGAGACAACGCTCAAACCCTAGGGTCACTTACTATGAATTCCTCGGAGAGGAAAGAAGGTTACAAACCAGCTGTGATGCTCACAAATCAATCACGCAATCACAAGCGACGCCTAGCCGTCTAGGAGCACGGAGCTCCAAGAGTAATAAACTAGAATCCACGAGCTAGACTTGGATTGATGTGCTCAAGAGATGAAATCAAAGCTTACTTGCACAATCTTAGCTCTTGCAACAATCTCACTTCAAACCCCAACAAAAATCACTCAAGAATGAGGCAAATGGGGAGTGAGAGGGCTCTCTTTAGGCTTTCTGCAGGTCTGGTCGAAAAAGAGCAAAGAGAGAGAGTGAGAGGGGGTATGGGGGGGATTTATACTCCCTCTCCCAGAAAACTAGCCGTTGGGAGAGCGGTACCCGGAAACTCGGGTAAATGTCCGGATACTCCGGACATAGGGGTCCGGAGACTCCGGACCAAACTGGTTTTTTTGCAGACGGGGTAACAGTAACCGGATACTCCGGGTACACGTCCGGATACTCCGGACTTCTGTCCGGACATTCCGGACTAGTACCCGGACACTCCGGGTTTTTCACAGAATTTCACATTTAAGTCCCTTTTTGAGTGTTGAGATGGTTTCTTATGATTTTTGTGGGTTCTCTTGAGCACAACTACCATGTCTACACTAGTGGATCACAGTTCCCCTTGATAGTACGGCGTTCCTATACTTAATTTCAAAAATAAAATCTAGTCTTTAAGAACTTGAGGAACGCCGCTTTTCATATCCTTTTTGAGGGTTCACGCTTCTCTAAAAGCTATGCTTAGTCACCATTAGCACCTGCACACATGCTTAATAACACGATTAAATATACATGTGCTTTGTCATATATCACCAAAAACCCACTTAGGGGCCTAGATATCTTTCACTTTCTTACCCTGTCATCTTTCTACAGAAACAACACCGAACCTACTTCAATTTTAGTAAGGTTTCTCTTGGACGTATCCATGGTTTCCGCTTTTTTTGAGGTGAAGAGTGCACAATTGAGGAGCTCAGACTTCCTTTCCCAATGAAATGATTCTATGAGAAAGCACCTTCTGGCGCCTCGCTC